>NC_142802.1:75551088-75717056 GCF_049724085.1 Artemia sp. Qi Xiang Cuo | reverse complement strand
ATTCAGCGTGTTCCTTTGTTATTGGCATCTCTGTGCTAACGCATTTCAAATTAATAGGAAACCTTCTCGCGCGCTAAAACAATTCATCGCTAAGATGTTTCTTGCCTAATTGTTTCCATAGCCTTTGGTTATTAATATCTTTTGGAGTTCGACCAAAAGAGTTGTTTCCGAGACAAAGACATTAATGACTTGGATCTATTCCTGGAGAAATGTTTCTAGGCGGAAATTTTTAAAGTCTGATAGATGGTGTCATTGATTGATTGATCTGTCAAGAAAGGGAAATTAATTTGTTGTTTCTAAGGGGAATTATTGATTCACGATAGGTGAATTGAGGTCGACAGCACAGGTGTTCCAAATTCCGGGTTTTTGTTGTTGTAAGTGCACGCTCTCAGCGAATGTCAAGGTCGATGTTGTTGTTGTGAAATTTAGGTCATTGACCCTATTAATCACGTGTTCTCCCTAATGAGTCCATGCCCATATTTGGTGCCCCTTCTGTATTCTATGCCCATATATGGACAATAAACCACGTGGTTCGTACCGGTGTTGTACGTGCACGCTCTCGGTGACTGTCAAGGTCGATGTTGTTGTTGTTGACACACTTTGATTATGCAAATCAATTTCTCGGAAATTCACTTCCCCCTCGAGTCCTAGATCAATAACATTGTTCCCGTTAGAATTCAATGCGCATGTGCAACCTTCGTCCCGGAGTTATACATAGAAACAACAAATAAATCGATCTTGGAAAAAGAGGTCATTGACCCCATTACGTAATCTTTCTCCCTAATGACTCTATGCCCATATAAGGAGTTCGTTCCGTATTCTATGCCCATATTTGGTGTTCGTTCCGGAGTAACACCCCCCATTCTACTAATGATCTAGTGTCACTCCTACGAGGTAGATGTCTGAAAATCCTGTTTGAATTTGGGCAGCTTGGAGTTATGAATAAAGAGCAGGGAGGTTTTAGAAAAGGTTATAGTACTACGGATAAAGTGTTTATTTTAAGTGGATTAGTTGAAAAGGATCAGGAAAAAATAAGTTATTTTGTTTCTCTAAGGTTTGACTCTTTCTCACAACTCTACTTAAAAAAAAAACTTTAGCGTAAAGAGCGGGGCGTTGAGGAGGGGACAGCCCCATTCATATACGGAATAATTTCTGTTCATTTTAAGTTTTAATTTCGGTCCTTACTTGCAGTTAAAAAAAACTTGTTTTTTTTAATTTAATCTATATAAGGCTGTATTTCGATCATTACTGTTGTATTGTGTTTTTGTCTGGGTCAACTTCACTAAAGTTTAGCCACATATGAGCCTTTTGAGAAGTCTACAAAAGCTTGCCTGCCTAGTGATCACTTCAGCGTACTATGGAACTGCCACGGCGTTCATGGAGCTATGTGTAGGACCTTAAACCAAGGGGGAATTTAACAAAGAAAGAGGAAGTTAAAAGTGCTGTCAGACTGGAAATTGATCACCAATGGACTCAAAGAAATAATAGTTTTGAGAGAGAAAACGAAAAGCCATGTGGGCGCTTGCAACACTATTGTTTTAACGCAAAATTTACTCATTGTTTACACTTAATATTTTTCAGCGACGATGGAATTGTCCAGAGGGAATTTTACTGGGGGGGGGGGGCATTTTTCGTGAGTGCAACTTTCCACGGATTATTTTTCATTGAGGGGAGGCAATTCTTCATGAACGGGGAGTCTGATTTTCCGGTATTTTTTGAAAAACGATCAGAAACTAAATAAAAAACAAGTTTTTTAAACTGAAATTAAGGAGCACACATTAATACTCAAAACGAATAGAAATTATTCCTTATGCCTTAGCTGCCTGGAAAACGCTTCCTTTTAAAATAATTGGTTGTTAATAGCGAAAAAAAAAATGCAGAACACATTTTTAGTTTTCCCAATCGTCTGTAAAATTTACGTTGTGCAAAATGATGGCTTTCGAGGACAGCAATGGACTATCTTTAAGGAAAGTTTTATTTGCAATGGGTTTCCCTCACATGGCCAGCGAACCGCGATTCCCATCTTGTCATCCTCCTAACATGAATGACCATAGTTGCAATTTTTAACACTTTCTGATCAGAAGAGTGAAAAATTATAGTTGATTCTCACTACCACCTATTGTTTGCATCCTTGAGTTAGGCATGTGTTTAATTTTAAGGATGACAGACTTCCTCACTGACCGCAAAAACCTCGAAAGTGTCTACAAACTTTGAAAACAAGACTTGGTAATTGAACGAAAATAATTTTGGTCAGTTATGGTTTTCCTGTTACCACTGAAACTCTTTCGTAATTCCTCTATCCATCCGGCGGGGAGTTTCTCATACAAATGATAGCTTATGATTGTTGAAATTGGATATTTAGCCCGAAATTGGTCGATTGTTTTTCAAGTTTTAATTCGTAATTAGATATAAAGATTTCCAAATATAAATTTACGTCCTACCCAAGGGGATGCCTACTTTTTTAATGTTTCTTGACGCTTGACGGAGGATGCCACACATGGTACAGAGTGTGCAATCATTGTGTGGCGTGAAGAGCCATGGTATGTTGGAAGTTTGATGATTGCATATTATAAGTATATATGAGTACTTATATATACTTATACATGCTTTCATATATACTTATACTGTGGCCGATTGGAACTAGTGATTCTTCAAGATGTACATCAAGTGGCGGAAATCGGGTAGCCGCACTTTAGGCAAAACTTAACAGAGTTGGCATTAGTAGCTTAATGTATAGATGTGGGTGTAGCTCCGTGGATGGGGACTTCTTATCTTTGATTTTTTAAATCCTCTTAGCGCTAATTATTGGCAAATAGAGCCTCATATATACTGAAAATATAAATGATCATGACACAATTTTAAAACGCATTCCTTTGGAGACCAAAAACGTAATTTTGAGCAGTTTTGGTCTTAGTGCCACTGAAAACAAATCTTTGTGATCCCTTTCAATGGTGTAATCTCGGGAGGTGGTGGGCCTGTGACCCCCTAGTTTTTTAAAGACATTATTTTGGGAGTATTTTCGCTGAAAATTGTTTTTTTCCGTATTTTCATTGAAAAAACGGAAAAATCAACAGTTTTGCCCCTCCCCTGGATATTGAAAAATAAATCTGCCACCCCCCCCCTAATTTTTCGGGAATTGATCCCTTTATCAATCTGAGAGGATTTTTTCTAATGTAAATGATAGATTTTTAACTATTGGAATGCGATCTTTAGAAATAAGTTGTTTGATTCTAATTTATTTTATTTATTTTTAATGTCGTAGTTAGTTATTAAGATTTCTAAAAGTAAATTTTTGTGCTTCTGACTGTTTTTGAAAAAATTCAACAGCAACATTATTATACCCGAGCCCCTTTATGGTTACACTTATGGATAAAAGTTGCACATAACAACAGTACCAATAACAAATCCAGTTCGTAATTTGTTGAGCTGAGCAATGTTCAATTTTCGAGCGTAAGCTTTACGATTAACCAGTCAAAATGAAGAAATAAGGCATGTTGTTTTGCAATTAGGGAAGATGAAAGCTTGAAACAGCAGTTTTTTTCTGTCCGTATAATAACTCTAGGGTTACCATTACAGGGAAATTTATGGGGGGGGGGCAATTTTTAAAAATGAAGATAAAAGAGTATTGAAAAATCTATAGTATTTGGAAAACAATACAAAAGATAATTTCCTTATTTTTTCTCTGGCTTTTCAATCCAATTTCTTGTTATTTCATTTTTTATTTCTATAGTATAATTGTGATGTCAAAATTAAGGACAAACGCATTGGCCATCATTCATAAATCTTAACTTTTCTTCATCAACTGGTAGGCCTATGGTGTGAATCGGGCATTTGAAGATTGGTATGCTTTTGTGGGAGGTAACAACCTCGTTGTACAAGGGCGTCGGCAGAAAATATTCCAGGGGAGGGGGCAGACGCCAAAATAGCAGTGGTGGTTGGGTGAAAGTTTAGGTGGTTAAGGGCACCAAACTACGACTTTACCCCGAAGAGGACGCATTTTCAATCAATTTAAAATCCTGAGAAGCTTATTGATTTAAAAGTATCAATAACTAGATTTTAGGCTTCCTCGCCATGAAATTTGTATGGGGTGGCAAATACTGCTAGGAACTTAGTTTTCAGCAATTTTTAATGGTAATATTTTTCTTTTTCTATTTATATGAAGTACTTCAATGTATCTAAAAATATGTAATGTATTTATCCATAAGAAAATCCTATTGTAGAGGTTGTGATGGCTTCAGTTATGTAGAAGATCAAGAATCTCACAGAATTTCCATCCATACAATAAAAAACGGAATTTTGATGCCAATAGACATATCAAAGGAATTGGCTGATAATGCTGATTCCTAATATATAAGTTTCATTAAGTTTAGTCTTACCCATCAAAAGCTACGAGCCTGAGAAAATTTGTTTGATTTTCGGATAACGGGGTAAAGACCCCCTTGAAGTCATATAATTTTAATCAAAATCACACCATCAGATTCAAGGTAACAAAGAACCCTGGTCTAGATGTTTCAAGCTCATATCTGCAAAAATGTGGAATTTTGAAATTTTTACCAAAAGAAAAATTACGGATGCGTGACCAAAAAAATTGAAGGGCAACTAGGCCCCCTCCCACGTCACTTTTTTCCCAAAACCGTTCGATCAAAATTTTGAGATAGTTTCTTTCTTCAGCGCAGTTGAAAGGCCCAACAACTATGTCTTTGGAGGTAAAATGACCCCGTGCAGCCCCTGGGGAAAGGTTTTAAAGTTATGAAAATCACCCTTTGTTTTATTTGTTATTGGGAAGTATGAATACATTTTTCGGGTAGGGAGGGGAGGACGAATTTTCTAGTGGGAGAATTTTAAATGGAGAGGATGGTTTCCTGTGAGTAAAAATTTTCAGATGAAATTTTATACGGGGGGAATTTCGGAGAATTCCTACACAAAATTCGTTTAGATGTCTTGCTTCCTCTTTATAGACTTTATCTTACATGCGGAGATGCTGAGAATAATTGTCCGGGATAAACTTTCGTCGTGGCCGAACTGCCCAAATAGCTATTTCATGGGGAGGGGGATTTTTCCGTGGAGGTGGAGCCAGGTATCCTGTTGTTATTTAAAGCGCGATCGGAAATTTAAAAAAACAAGTTTTTTCAACTGAAAGTAAGGAGCAACATTAAAACTTAAAACGAACAGATATTATTACGTATATGAGGGGGGTTGCCCCCTCTTCAACATCTCGCTATTTGCGCTTAATTTTAAATTTTATCCCAATTCTTTAAAAATGATTCCTAAAACACAAGGGTCTTTTAATGAGAACAATAACCTAACTTTTTTTTAAGTGCCGAAAAACTGTAGCTTGACGAGCGAGGTGTTGAGGAGGGGGAAATCCCCCTCATATATGTAATAATTTCTGTTTGTTTTAAGTTTTAATGTTGCTCCTTACTTTCAGTTGAAAAACTTGTTTTATTTGCTTCATTTAATGAAGCTTTGAGACGAAGAATTTCATAAAAGCAATTGAAGAAGTATGTCGAATAAAGTAAAAGTATTCAAAAGTGAAAAAAAAGTAAGTAGCTAAAAAACACACAAAACAATAGTCTATTAAAAAAATTAGGATATAAAATCTTAGCATTAAGTTACAAATAGATAAATACAATCACTCCTAGAAGCAAAAAAAAATTGAGAATAAAACACAATAAACGTATTCGTTCAGGGGGAGAATACAGAATTTCTTAGCATTCCGTTCAGGGGAAACATTTCTGATTATAGTGGCTTCATATATCAGCTCATGCAATGAGCTGGGTGTTCTTGCAATGCAAGCACAAGTTGATGGCGTATTCTTGCCAAAATTGCCCCTTCTTAGGTTGTTTTCCTTGTGGTTTTTATAATTATACGAATTTTCTTGTGTTCTAATAGCTGCACTAATTACAAATAAACAAATACATATTTAAGATCACCATAAAAATCTGATTCTTTGACTGAATGTTATCAATAGTCAGGCTTTTATACTTCAGTTATTGAAAAGGGTCGTTATTTACTTACCACTCTTTACTATGAAGAATTAGTTTTTTTGTTTTGTTTTGCTCCAACCAAATCACATAGAATTTTTTTTTTGTGGAAACTGGTTAGAGATTACTCAGTCACAAATTAGAACTTATATTTTCCTTATTATGGGTCAAAAACTATTGGCATGTAGCCAACAATGGGGCAACGAACATATTTCCATGGTTTTTCCCTATTCTGCTCTCTTTCCTTTGGTTTCCTTATAACTACTTTATAGTCCCAAATTTCCAGGGGACCATGGCCCCCGGCCCCCCCCCCCCTTGCCGGCGCCCATGTCGTTGTAGGTAACAAACCTTCATGTTGCCACTGAAAACTCTTCCTGTCAATTTTTGTTTCAATTCTTAGGAGAAATTTCACAATAAAATTGTCTTGTGAACAGCGTCTAGTTTCTGAAATCGGATATTTTGGAAAAACCTGGTGAAACATTTTCCTCTTTTGAATTCTAATTATTCGCATATATGTCCAATAAAAGATTGTGGTTAGTTTGGAAAGAATTATGCAGTTTCCATACGATGGGTATGGAAGTTGCAGTTACAAATCATATCAGGAAAGGCCCAAATTGGCGAAAATTGATTTTAAATATCATGAAAAGGGAACAAACACATTTAAAATTAAGCTCTAGCTAAGAAAATTAAGCTTCATTTAAAAGTGTTCAGTCCTCCAAAACTTTAAGAGAAATAGGCAAAGCTTTAAAATTTAAAAACGAAAGTGGAGGGGGTATTTGCACGAATTACTATGTCTCGATGCATACAAGATCTTGCTTCATGTAATTAGCAAGTGTCTGTAACTACTGGCCAGTCATTAATTTATAAACATTTAAGGTATCATATAAAACGGATGCCTGAAGCCACTATTCCTGAGGAGCACCTTTACAATCAGAATTAGTAGGTTCCCGATTCTCACAAGAGAATATTGTTTTTTTTTTTAATTGCTGAAGACAAGCGTCTATTTCTTATTATAGTATGTGCAAACAGTCAGCAGATTCACAGGCAGCGCGATCGCGCTGCCTAAGTAAAGAATGATGTTGGCACAATGTATTATTTTTTGTTTTCCACATCCGGGCACTTCTTATCGAAGGAGTTGTCGTAGAAACTTCGAAAAGGGCTCATCCAATTGGAAATTGGAGTGGCTAGTGCCCTTTTTAATATTCGAAAGTGATTGGAGGGCAGCTAGCCCCCCCCCCCCCTACCTCCATCATTCCCCCAAACACATCCAATCAAAATTTTGAGATAGCCATTTTGTTCAGAGTAGTCTATTTCCAGATAGAAAATATGTTTTAGAGGAGGACACTCCCCCACAGCCCTCGGGGCAAGGGTTTTAAGTTATGCCCTGAGACTAGAAAAGAGCTCATTATATTGGAAATTGGAGTGGCTTGTGTCCTTTTTAATAGTCGAAAGTGATTGGAAGGCAACTAACACCCCTTCCACGTCCACCATTTCCCGAAACACATCCAATCAAAATTTTGAGATAGCCATTTTGTTAAGCATAGATGATTTCCAGATAGAAATCATGTTTTTGAGGAGGACACTCCCCCACAGCCTTCAGGGCAAGGGTTGTAAGTTATGCCCTGGGGGCATATAAGGTTTTTACAGAAGGTGTTGTCGTAGAAACTTAAAAAAGGCTCGTTCGATTGGAAGTTCAAAGAGCTAGTGCCCTTTTTAATAGTCGAAAGTGATTGGAGGGCAACTAGACCCCCCCCTCACGCCCATCATTCCCTGAAACACATCAAATCAAAATTTTGAGATAGCATTTTGTTCAGTGTAGTTGATTTCCAGGTAGAAAATATTTTTTTGAGGAGGGCACTCCCCCACAACCCTCAGGGCAAGGGTTTTAAGTTATGCCCTGAGGGTATATAAGAAGGATGTTGGCACAATGTATTATTTTTTTTTTCCTTTAGAGCAGTGCACTTCGTATCGAAGAAGTTGTCGTAGAAATTTGGAAAAAGGCACATTAAATTAGAAATTGGAAGGGCTTTTGCCCTTTTTAACAGTCGAAAGTGATTGGAAGGCAACTAACACCCGTTCCACGCCCACCATTTACCCAAAAACATCCAATCCATATTTTGAGATAGCCATTTTTTTTCAGCGTAGTTGATTCCCAGCTAGAAATTAGGTTTTTGAGGAGGACACTCCCCCACAGCCATCAGGGCAAGGTTGTAAGTTATACCCTGGGGGCATATAAGGTTTTTATAGAAGGCGTTGTCGTAGAAACTTCAAAAATAGCTCATTCGATTGGAAATTGATATGACTAGTGCCTTTTTTAATAGTCGAAAGTGATTGGAGGGTAACTAACCCCCCTCTCACGCCCACCTTTTCCCCAAACACATCTAATCAAAAATTTGAGATAGCCATTTTATTCAAAGTAGTTTTAAGTTCTATAAATTAGGTTTTTGAGGATGACAACCCCCTCGCAGCCCTCAGGGCAAGGGTTGTAAGTTATGCCCTGGGGGTATATAAGGTTTTTGTAGAACGCGTTGTCGTTGAAACTTCAAAAAGGGCTCATTCAATTAGAAATTGAAATAGCTAGTGCCCTTTTTAATTGTCGAAAGTAATTGGAAGGCAACTAACTCTCTTTCCACGCCCACCATTTCCACAAAAACATACACTAAAATTTTTTAGATATCCATTTAGTCCAACGCGGTTCAAAGTTCAGGAAATTGTACCTTTAAGTAGAACAATCCCTTCACAGTCTTCAGGTCAAGCATTATAAATTATACCCGAGGGGCAAACAAGTTTTTATTGAAAGCTTTGCCGTAAGAATTTGAAAAAAGGGCTCATTTAATTACAAATTCAAAGGGCTAGTGCCATTTTTAATAGTCGAAAGTGATTTGAGGGCAACTAACTCTCTCGCCCTCCTTTTATGTCGTCTCTCTCGCCCACCTATTCCCCAAACACATCCAATCAAAATTTTTAGATAGCCATTTTGTTCCGCCTTGTTGATTTCCAGATAGAAATTAAGTTTTTGAGGAGGACACTCCCCCCACAGCCCTCAGGGCGAAGGTTGTGAGTTATTCCCTGGGGGTATATAAGGTTTTTATAGAAAGTGTTGTCTTAGAAACTTCAAAAAGGGCTCATTCGATTGGAAATTGAAATGGCTAGTGTCATTTTTAATATTCTAAAGTGATTGGAAGGCAACTAACACCCTTTCAACGCCTACCATTTCCCCAAACATATTCAATCAAAATTTTGAGTTAGCTATTTTGTTCCACGCAGTTTAAAGCAGCTTCACTTACCTTGGTAGTATTATTAGTAAAGATGGTTGGAGCAGTGAAGATGTCAAAAGTAGAATAGCCAAGGCCGTTGGTGTTTTTTTCACAGTTAAAAAAAGTTTGGAAGAATAGGAAGACAGGTCTGCAATCCAAGATTACAATATTAGAAGCTACAGTGATGACAGTGGTCAAATAGGGCTCTGAAGCATGGGCGCTCCGAAAAGCGGATGAAGATTTGCTAGATGTTTTCCAGAGAAATGGATGACTGACCGTATTTCAAGCAATAGGCTATACGAAAAATCTGGTTCAATACCGCTCTCTAAGGCTATAACGAAGGAGAGGTTGAGGTGGCTAGGGCACGTTGTGCGGATGAAGGATGACAGATTGCCGAAGATTGTTCTTTTCGGCCAACCGTCTAGGGCTGAACGAAAAGCAGGACGTCCTCGTCTGGGGTGGGAGGACGTCATAAAGAATGATTTAAAGGAAATGGGAGCTTCGTGGACGGGCGTAAAGAAGGAGGCTTTGAATAGATTGGGATGGATGAGGAGTGTGCGTAGCTGTGTTGGCCTCAGGCGGCTTGGTGGTCCAGTGAGTTGTTAGTAGTAGTAGTAGTAGTAAATTATACATTTGAGCAGGAAACACCCCCCAGAATCTTCAGGGCAACGGTTATAAGTTATGCCCTGGGGGCATATAAGGTTTGTTATTGAAATCTTTGTCGTAGAAACTTGGAAAAAGACTCATTCGATTGGAAATTTTAAAGGGCTAGTGCCCTTTTTAATAGTCGAAAGTGATTTGAGGGCAACTAACCCCCCTCTCACGCCCACCGTTTCCCCAAACACAGCCAATCAAAATTTTTAGATAGCCATTTTATTCAACGTTGTTGAAAGTTTTGGAAATTCGGTCTTTAAGGATGACAATCCTCCCCCACAACCCTCAGGGCAAGGGTTGTAAGTTATGCCCTGGGAGCTTGTAAGGTTTTTAAAGAAAGCGATGTTGTAAAAACATCAAAAAGGACTCTTTCAATTGAGAATTGAAAGGGCTAGTGCCCTTTTAATAGTCAAAAGTGATTGAAGGGCAACTAAACCCCCTGTCACACCCACTATTTCCCCAAACACATCTAATCAAAATTTGGAGATAGACATTTTGTTCAGAGTAGTCGAAAGGTTTGGAAATTGGGTATTTTAGGATTATAACCCCCTCAGAGCCCTCAGTGCAAGGGCTATAAGATATCCCTTGGGGGCATTCAATATTTTTGTAGAAAATTGTTTCAGAAGTTTCTATAAGGGCTCATTTGATTGGAAACTGAAATAACCCTTTCTAATTGTCAAAAGTGAGTGGAGTGTAATTGACCCCCCTCTCACGCCCACGATTCCCCCAAACACATTCAATCAAAGTTTAAAGATAGCCATTTTGTTCAACGTAGTTGAAAGTTCTGGAAATTATGTATTTAAGGATGACAAACCCCCCAGAGTCCCCAGGGCATAGGTTGTAAGTTAAGATTAAAACAAAATGCACTGTGTTAATGCTAACTCTCAATATGGTATCTCAGCAGGCCAAATTATAAAGTCTTAAAAAAAAGAAAAATTTAAACTATTATTTTTTTTCCCTAAAAAAACTATGTCAATATAAAACGAACAGAAATTAATTAAAAAAAGCTTTTTCCACAAAATAAGTTTTTCAAAGAAAAGTAAAGAACTCCATTAAACCAAAAATGAGTAAAAATAAAATCAAATAATCTACCAAGCGTGAAACTACCACAAATCAGCATCGATAAATAAATGAAACCCAAAACAAACAGAAATTGCAATAAATAACAGAGTCAAACTCAGCAGAAATTAACATGAGTAGGGCTCAAAACCCCTATTCCTTCCCAAGGCCAGAAAATAATGCTTTACTGAAAAAAAAAACAAATGGAATGTGCATTGTCAGTTTAAAATACATATACTGATCTTTTTTAATCAAAATGTTAATGTTATTTGATTTATTAAAGTTATAAAAGTAAAAACATTAAAAAGTAAAAAGTAAAGTAATTTAAAGTAAAAGGCCAAATCTTCACTCATATCAGTTCACCATGTTTTTTGGTAAACCGTTACCACCTCTTACGGTATAAAACAGTAAAAAATTACAGTAAAGTTTTTATGATTCAAACCATACTATTAGCCATTGCAAGTGTGTTACCCCCAGATATTAGCTATTTCAATTTTTTCTTGAGTCAAAGTTAGCTATTCTTATATTACTATCAGCTTGAAAACTTCCTTAGGCAAGTGTCTGCCTCTTGCCATTGAATTGAATCTTTTGATATGCTTAGAGTGCCTAGGACAGTGAAAATGCAACCTGATTGTTCGTACTGGTCGAGTCGAAACTTACACACCAATTTATTTCCTTAAAAATTCAGATAAATCGGAAATTCAATTTTTAATGAGGAGACTTCCATAATCAGTTCGCAATTTTGATAGTAGAGGGTGCCAAATAAAAAAAAACGAAGAACGCTGGTAAAAAAAAATCAACAAAAACAAGCTAAAAACGTATGGTCCTAAAACGTTTAAAAAGGTGTAACTTTTTTTTGAAGATGCAGTTATCTTTGCAGACACCACTGTATATTTTTAAAACTTCGGAAAAATCAGATATTCAATTTTTAATGATGAGACCTCCATAATTAGTTTTGCAATTTTGATGTAGAGGGCAAAAAAAAAACAAAAAAAAACGAATAACGCTGGTAAAAAAAATCAGCAAAAACAAGCTTATATATAGCCCTAAAACGCTTAAGAAGGTGTAACTTTTCTTTGAAGATGCAGATATCTTTGCAGACACCACTATATATCTTTAAAAATTGGAAAAATCAGAAATTCAAATTTTAATGATGAGACCTCATATCGGTTTTGCAATTTTGACGTAGAGGACACCAAATAAAAAAAAACGAAGAACAAGAAACGGAAGATCACTGGTAAAAAAAAGAAAAAAAAATCAGCAAAAACAAGCTAAAAACGTATGGCCCTAAAACGCTTAAGAAGTTGTAACTTTTATTTGAAGATGCAGTTGTCTCTGCAGACACCAACTGCATATATCTTTAAAAACTCGGCAAAACAGAAATTCAATTTTTAATGATGAGACCTCCTTAATCAGTTTTGCAATTTTGATGTAGGGGCACCAAATAAAAAAAAAACAATAACGCTGGTAAAAAAAATCAACAAAAACAAGCAAAAAGCGTATGGCCCTAAAACGCTTAAGAAGGTGTAATTTTTTTTTTGAAGATGCAGTTATCTTTGCAGACACCACTATATATCTTTAAAAATCGGAAAAATCAGAAATTCAATTTTTAATGATGAGAACTCCATAATCAGTTTTGCAATTTTGATGTAGAGGGCACTAAATAAAAAAAAAGAAGAACGCTGAAAAAAAAAATCAGCAGAAATAAGCTAAAAACGTATGGTGCTAAAACGCTTAAGAAGGTGTAACTTTTCTTTGAAGATGCAGTTGTCTTTGCAGACACCGCTATATATCTGTAAAATTCAGAAAAATCAGATATAAAATTTTTAATGATGAGAACTCCATAATCAGTTTTGCAATTTTGATAGTAGAGGGTGCCAAATTAAAGAAAAACAAAAAGCAAGTTGGTAAAAAAATCAGTAAAAATAAGCAAAAAAACGTATGGCCCCTAAAAACGTATGGCCCTAAAGCCGCAGTTGTCTTTGCAGACACCACTGTATATCTTTAAAATTCGGAAAAATCAGATATTCAATTTTTAATGATGAGACCTCCATAATCAGTTTTGCAATTTTGATAGTAGAGGGTGCCAAATTAAAGAAAAACAAAAACAAAAAACGTTGGTAAAAAAAATCAGTAAAAATAAGCTAAAAATGTATGGCCCTAAAACGCTTAAGAAAGTGTAACTTTTCTTTGAAGATGCAGTTGTCTTTGCTTACACCACTGTATATCTTTAAAAACTCGGAAAAATCAGATATTCAATTTTTAATGATGAGACCTCCATAATCAGTTTTTCAATTTTGATAGTAGAGGATGCCAAATTAAAGAAAAACAAAACAAAGACCGTTGGGAAAAAATCAGTAAAATAAGCTAAAAACGTATGGGTGCCCAATTAAAGAAAAAACAAAGAACGTTGGTAAAAAAAAATCAGTAAATATAAGCTAAAAACGAATGGCCCTAAAACGCTTAAGAAGGTGTAACTTTTCTTTGAAGATGCAGTTGTCTTTGCTGACACCACTGTATATCTTTAAAAACTCGGAAAAATCAGAAATTCAATTTTTAATGATGAGAACTCCATAATTAGTTTTGCAATTTTGATGTAGAGGGCACCAAAAAAAAAAGAAGAACGCATAAAAAAAAAATCAGCAGAAACAAGTTAAAAACGTATGGTGCTAAAACGCTTAAGAAGGTGTAACTTTTCTTTGAAGATGCAGTTGTCTTTGCAGACACCGCTATATATCTTTAAAATTCAGAAAAATCAAATATAAAATTTTTAATGATGAGAGCTCCATAATCAGTTTTAGAATTTTGATAGTAGAGGGTGCCAAATAAAGAAAAACAAAAACCAAGCTGGTAAAAAAAATCAGTAAAAATAAGCAAAAAAACGTATGGCCCCTAAAAACATATGGCCCTAAAGCTGCAGTTGTCTTTGCAGACACCACTGTATATCTTTAAAGTTCGGAAAAATCAGATATTCAATTTTTAATGATGAGACCTCCATAATCAGTTTTGCAATTTTGATAGTAGAGGGTGCCAAATTAAAGAAAAAAAACGTTGGTAAAAAAAAAATCAATAAAAATAAGCTAAAAATGTATGGCCCTAAAACGCTTAAGAAAGTGTAACTTTTATTTGAAGATGCAGTTGTCTTTGCTGACACCACTGTATATCTTTAAAAACTCGGAAAAATCAGATATTCAATTTTTATTGATGAGACCTCCATAATCAGTTTTTCAATTTTGATAGTAGAGGGTGCCAAATTAAAGAAAAACAAAACAAAGAACGTTGGGAAAAAATCTTTAAAATAAGCTAAAAACGTATGGGTGCCCAATTAAAGAAAAAACAAAGAACGTTGGTTAAAAAAAATCAGTAAATATAAGTTAAAAACGTATGGTCCTAAAACGCTTAAGAAGGTGTAACTTTTCTTTGAAGAGGCAGTTGTCTTCGCAGACATTACTATATAACTTTAAAAATTTTGAAAAATCAGATATTCAATTTTTAATGATGAGACCTCCATAATCGTTTTTGAAATTTCGATAGTAGAGGGTGCCAAATTAAAGAAAAAACAAAAAACTTTGGTAAAAAAAATATAAGTAAAAATAAGCTAAAAATGTATGGCCCTAAAACGCTTAAGAAAGTGTAACTTTTCTTTGAAGAGGCAGTTGTCTTCGCAGACATTACTATATAACTGTAAAATTTTGATAAATCAGATATTCAATTTTTAATGATGAGACCTCCATAATCCGTTTTGCAATTTTGATAGTGGAGGGTGACAAATTAAAGAAAAACAAAACAAAGAACGTTGGGAAAAAATCAGTAAAATAAGCTAAAAACGTATGGGTGCCCAATTAAAGAAAAAACAAAGAACGTTGGTTAAAAAAAATCAGTAAATATAAGCTAAAAAAGTATGGTCCTAAAACGCTTAAGAAGGTGTAACTTTTCTTTGAAGAGGCAGTTGTCTTCGCAGACATTACTATATAACTTTAAAAATTTTGAAAAATCAGATATTCAATTTTTAATGATGAGACCTCCATAATCAGTTTTGCAATTTTGATAGTAGAGGGTGCCAAATTAAAGAAAAACAAAAAAAAGAACGTTGGGAAAAAATCAGTAAAATAAGCTAAAAACGTATGGGTGCCCAATTAAAGAAAAAACAAAGAACGTTGGTTAAAAAAAATCAGTAAATATAAGCTAAAAACGTATGGTCCTAAAATGCTTAAGAAGGTGTAACTTTTCTTTGAAGAGGCAGTTGTCTTCGCAGACATTACTATATAACTTTAAAAATTTTGAAAAATCAGATATTCAATTTTTAATGATGAGACCTCCATAATCAGTTTTGCAATTTTGATAGTAGAGGGTGCCAAATTAAAGAAAAACAAAAAAAAGAACGTTGGGAAAAAATCAGTCAAATAAGCTAAAAACGTATGGGTGCCCAATTAAAGAAAAAACAAAGAACATTGGTTAAACAAAATCAGTAAATATAAGCTAAAAACATATGGTCCTAAAACGCTTAATAAGGTGTAACTTTTTTTTGAAGAGGCAGTTGTCTTCGCAGACATTACTATATAACTTTAAAAATTTTGAAAAATCAGATATTCAATTTTTAATGTAGAGACCTCCATAATCAGTTTTTCAATTTTGATAGTAGAGGGTGCCAAATTAAAGAAAAACAAAACAAAGAACGTTGGAAAAAAATCAGTAAAATAAGCTATAAATAAAAGTTCAAATAGGGATAAAATCCTTTTAATAGACAGTGATGATAGAAATTCACAAAAATACCAGATATTTCGGTCACATATACAGTGACCGTCATCAGTAGTAAAACTAAAATAAAACAATTTAAAACAAAAGTTTATATACTAAATCAAATAACACTACATATTGTTTGAATCTCTAATTCTTTTCCAAGCAAAGGCGGAAGCTATTCTCTTTGACCTTCTTGGATTCGGTTCATTAGCGTTCAATGATATAACATTTGGACAAAGGTCAACTACATTGGGTAAATTGAACTTTACTCTCTCAGATTTTAATAAATTATCATAGATAGAGTCCAGCCCATATTCACCTGTATCACGATTCAAAGCAATATTCTTGAATAAGATTTTCTTTATTTCAAGAATTTCACGAAAATTTTGCTTTAAACCCCGATCCCTAGAAATCAAAGAGACATTCTCGAACAAAATAAAATGGTCTGGAAAATTAAAAATATGTTCTGAAAGGGCTGAAGTGAAATCTTCAGACTTAGAAACTTGCTTTAAAGCCGAAGAAATAGAATCTTTGTGTTGTAATAATCTCATTTCCAAACTCTGGTTAGTACGTCCCACATATGAGCTTCCACAAGTACATGGGATCTGATAAACCCCACTTTGTTGCCCCAATGATTTTGATCCTTCCCAGAATTTAGAAAACTACCCAAAGTATTATTACTCTTTAAAGCTACCCTTAGACCATTGCTTTGTGAAATTCTTTTAAGTTTTTCACTTAACCCGGGTACATATGGTAAGGAACTAAAAACATCCTTCTCCCAAGTTGTCTCAAAGACTTCCTTAGAAATCTCTAGAAACTTTTTTCTTCTTTTTGAAAAAGTCTGGTTAATTAACCATTCTGGATACATGTTACTTATTAGTAATTTTCTTAGAAAATACAACTCCTCCTCAAAAAATTTTGGAGAGCAAATACTAAAGATCCGATCAGTTAAAGAAATAATCAAACCAATTTTTACTTGGCGAGCATGACCGGAACTATAAGACAAAAATCTATTGTTATTTGTCGGTTTTCTGTATATTTTAAAATCCAGACTATTTTGATTTTTCAAAAGAAGAACATCAAGGAAAGGAAGTTTCCCATCCTCTTCCAATTCAACGGTAAACTTTAAATTGTTTGGGAGGGGATTTAAAGTTTACCGTTGAATTGGAAGAGAATGGGAAACTTCCTTTCCTTGATGTTCTTCTTTTGAAAAATCAAAATAGTCTGGATTTTAAAATTTACAGAAAACCGACAAATAACAATAGATTTTTGTCTTATAGTTCCGGTCACGCTCGCCAAGTAAAAATTGGTTTGATCATTTCTTTAACTGATCGGATCTTTAGTATTTGCTCTCCAAAATTTCTTGAGGAGGAGTTGTCTTTTCTAAGAAAAATACTAATAAGTAACATGTATCCAGAATGGTTAATTAACCAGACTTTTTCAAAAAGAGGAAAAAAGTTTCTAGAGATTTCTAAGGAAGTCTTTGAGACAACTTGGGAGAATGATGTTTTTAGTTCCTTACCATATGTACCCGGGCTAAGTGAAAAACTTAAAAGAATTTTACAAAGCAATGGTCTAAGGGTAGCTTTAAAGAGTAATAATACTTTGGGTAGTTTTCTAAATTCTGGGAAGGATCTACCTTCATTGGGGCAACAAAGTGGGGTTTATCAGATCCCATGTACTTGTGGAAGCTCATATGTGGGACGTACTAACCAGAGTTTGGAAATGAGATTATTACAACACAAAGATTCTATTTCTTCGGCTTTAAAGCAAGTTTCTAAGTCTGAAGATTTCACTTCAGCCCTTTCTGAACATATTTTTAATTGTCCAGACCATTTTATTTTGTTCGAGAATGTCTCTTTGATTTCTAGGGATCGGGGTTTAAAGCAAAATTTTCGTGAAATTCTTGAAATAAAGAAAATCTTATTCAAGAATATTGCTTTGAATCGTGATACAGGTGAATATGGGCTGGACTCTATCTATGATAATTTATTAAAATCTGAGAGAGTAAAGTTCAATTCACCCAATGTAGTTGACCTTTGTCCAAATGTTATATCATTGAACGCTAATGAACCGAATCCAAGAAGGTCAAAGAGAATAGCTTCCGCCTTTGCTTTGAAAAGAATTAGAGATTCAAATAATATGTAGTGTTATTTGATTTAGTATATAAACTTTTGTTTTAAATTGTTTTATTTTAGTTTTACTACTGATGACGGTCACTGTATATGTGACCAAAATATCTGGTATTTTTGTGAATTTCTATCATCACTGTCTATTAAAAGGATTTTATCCCTATTTGAACTTTTATTTATCGTCATGGAAAGGCAGTGTGGTCTCCGAAATTATCTACGTAAAATAAGCTAAAAACGTATGGGTGCCCAATTAAAGAAAAAACAAAGAACGTTGGTTAAAAAAAATTAGTAAATATAAGCTAAAAACGTATGGTCCTAAAACGCTTAAGAAGGTGTAACTTTTCCTTGAAGAGGCGGTTTTCTTCGCAGACATTACTATATAGCTTTAAAAATTTTGAAAAATCAGATATTCAATTTTTAATGATGAGACCTCCATAATCGTTTTTGCAATTTCGATAGTAGAGGGTGCCAAATTAAAGAAAAAACAAAAAACATTGGTAAAAACAAAAATCAGTAAAAATAAGCTAAAAATGTATGGCCCTAAATTGCTTAAGAAAGTATAACTTTTCTTTGAAGAGGCAGTTGTCTTCGCAGACATTACTATATAACTGTAAAATTTTGAAAAATCAGATATTCAATTTTTAATGATGAGACCTCCATAATCCGTTTTGCAATTTTGATAGTGGAGGGTGACAAATTAAAGAAAAACAAAACAAAGAACGTTGGGAAAAAATCAGTAAAATAAGCTAAAAACGTATGGGTGCCCAATTAAAGAAAAAACAAAGAACGTTGGTTAAAAAAAATCAGTAAATATAAGCTAAAAACGTATGGTCCTAAAACGCTTAAGAAGGTGTAACTTTTCTTTGAAGAGGCAGTTGTCTTCGCAGACATTACTATATAACTTTAAAAATTTAGAAAAATCAGATATTCAATTTTTAATGATGAGACCTCCATAATCGTTTTTGCAATTTCGATAGTAGAGGGTGCCAAATTAAAGAAAAAACAAAAAACGTTGGTAAAAACAAAAATCAGTAAAAATAAGCTAAAAATGTATGGCCCTAAAACGCTTAAGAAAGTATATCTTTTCTTTAAAGAGGCAGTTGTCTTCGCAGACATTACTATATAACTTTAAAAATTTTGAAAAATCAGATATTCAATTTTTAATGATGAGACCTCCATAATCAGTTTTGCAATTTTGATAGTAGAGGGTGCCAAATTAAAGAAAAACAAAACAAAGAACGTTGGGAAAAAATCTTTAAAATAAGCTAAAAACGTATGGGTGCCCAATTAAAGAAAAAACAAAGAACGTTGGTTAAAAAAACTCAGTAAATATAAGTTAAAAACGTATGGTCCTAAAACGCTTAAGAAGGTGTAACTTTTCTTTGAAGAGGCAGTTGTCTTCGCAGACATTACTATATAACTTTAAAAATTTTGAAAAATCAGATATTCAATTTTTAATGATGAGACCTCCATAATCGTTTTTGCAATTTCGATAGTAGAGGGTGCCAAATTAAAGAAAAAACAAAAAACTTTGGTAAAAAAATATAAGTAAAAATAAGCTAAAAATGTATGGCCCTAAAACGCTTAAGAAAGTGTAACTTTTCTTTGAAGAGGCAGTTGTCTTCGCAGACATTACTATATAACTGTAAAATTTTGATAAATCAGATATTCAATTTTTAATGATGAGACCTCCATAATCCGTTTTGCAATTTTGATAGTGGAGGGTGACAAATTAAAGAAAAAAAAACAAAGAACGTTGGGAAAAAATCAGTAAAATAAGCTAAAAACGTATGGGTGCCCAATTAAAGAAAAAACAAAGAACGTTGGTTAAAAAAAATCAGTAAATATAAGCTAAAAACGTATGGTCCTAAAATGCTTAAGAAGGTGTAACTTTTCTTTGAAGAGGCAGTTGTCTTCGCAGACATTACTATATAACTTTAAAAATTTTGAAAAATCAGATATTCAATTTTTAATGATGAGACCTCCATAATCAGTTTTGCAATTTTGATAGTAGAGGGTGCCAAATTAAAGAAAAACAAAAAAAAGAACGTTGGGAAAAAATCAGTAAAATAAGCTAAAAACGTATGGGTGCCCAATTAAAGAAAAAACAAAGAACGTTGGTTAAAAAAAATCAGTAAATATAAGCTAAAAACGTATGGTCCTAAAATGCTTAAGAAGGTGTAACTTTTCTTTGAAGAGGCAGTTGTCTTCGCAGACATTACTATATAACTTTAAAAATTTTGAAAAATCAGATATTCAATTTTTAATGATGAGACCTCCATAATCAGTTTTGCAATTTTGATAGTAGAGGGTGCCAAATTAAAGAAAAACAAAACAAAGAACGTTGGGAAAAAATCAGTAAAATAAGCTAAAAACGTATGGGTGCCCAATTAAAGAAAAAACAAAGAACATTGGTTAAACAAAATCAGTAAATATAAGCTAAAAACATATGGTCCTAAAACGCTTAAGAAGGTGTAACTTTTTTTTGAAGAGGCAGTTGTCTTCGCAGACATTACTATATAACTTTAAAAATTTTGAAAAATCAGATATTCAATTTTTAATGATGAGACCTCCATAATCAGTTTTTCAATTTTGATAGTAGAGGGTGCCAAATTAAAGAAAAACAAAACAAAGAACGTTGGAAAAAAATCAGTAAAATAAGCTAAAAACGTATGGGTGCCCAATTAAAGAAAAAACAAAGAACGTTGGTTAAAAAAAATTAGTAAATATAAGCTAAAAACGTATGGTCCTAAAACGCTTAAGAAGGTGTAACTTTTCCTTGAAGAGGCGGTTTTCTTCGCAGACATTACTATATAGCTTTAAAAACTTTGAAAAATCAGATATTCAATTTTTAATGATGAGACCTCCATAATCGTTTTTGCAATTTCGATAGTAGAGGGTGCCAAATTAAAGAAAAAACAAAAAACGTTGGTAAAAACAAAAATCAGTAAAAATAAGCTAAAAATGTATGGCCCTAAAACACTTAAGAAAGTATAACTTTTCTTTAAAGAGGCAGTTGTCTTCGCAGACATTACTATATAACTTTAAAAATTTTGAAGAATCAGATATTCAATTTTTAATGATGAGACCACCATAATCAGTTTTTCAATTTTGATAGTAGAGGGTGCCAAATTAAAGAAAAAATAAAGAACGTTGGTTAAAAAAAATCAGTAAATATAAGCTAAAAACGTATGGTCCTAAAACGCTTAAGAAGGTGTAACTTTTCTTTGAAGAGGCAGTTGTCTTCGCAGACAATACTATATAATTTTAAAAATTTTGAAAAATCAGATATTCAATTTTTAATGATGAGACCTCCATAATCGTTTTTGCAATTTCGATAGTAGAGGGTGCCAAATTAAAGAAAAAACAAAAACGTTGTAAAAAAAAAATCAGTAAAAATAGGCTAAAAATATGGCCCTAAAACGATTAAGAAAGTGTAACTTTTCTTTGAAGAGGCAGTTGTCTTCGCAGACATTACTATATAACTTTAAAATTTTGAAAAATCAGATATTCAATTTTTAATGATGAGACCTCCATAATCCGTTTTGCAATTTTGATAGTAGAGGGTGCCAAATTAAAGAAAAACAAAACAAAGAACGTTGGGAAAAAATCAGTAAAATAAGCTAAAAACGTATGGGTACCCAATTAAAGAAAAAACAAAGAACGTTGGTTAAAAAAAATCAGTAAATATAAGCTAAAAACGTATGGTCCTAAAACGCTTAAGAAGGTGTAACTTTTCTTTGAAGAGGCAGTTGTCTTCGCAGACATTACTATATAATTTTAAAAATTTTGAAAAATCAGATATTCAATTTTTAATGATGAGACCTCCATAATCAGTTTTGCAATTTTGATAGTAGAGGGTGCCAAATTAAAGAAAAACAAAACAAAGAACGTTGGGAAAAAAATCAAGTAAAATAAGCTAAAAACGTATGGGTGCCCAATTAAAGAAAAAACAAAGAAAGTTGGTTAAATAAAATCAGTAAATATAAGCTAAAAACGTATGGTCCTAAAACGCTTAAGAAGGTGTAACTTTTCTTTGAAGAGGCAATTGTCTTCGCAGACATTACTATATAACTTTAAAAATTTTGAAAAATCAGATATTCAATTTTTAATGATGAGACCTCCATAATCGTTTTTGCAATTTCGATAGTAGAGGGTGCCAAATTAAAGAATAAACAATGAACGTTGGTAAAAAAAAATCAGTAAATATAAGCTAAAAACGTATGGCCTTAAAACGCTCAAGAAGGTATAACTGTTCTTTGAAGAGGCAGTTGTCTTTGCAGACACCACTATAAATCTATAAAAATTTGGAAAAATCGGAAATTCAATTTCTAATGAAGAGACCTCCACAATCAGTTTGGCAATTTTGAAAGCAGATGGTGCCAAATTAAAAAAAAGAAACGAAGAACGTCGGTGAAAAATCAGCAAAAAAATAAGCTTAAAACATATGGCCCCAAATGTTCTTTGGAATTTTGTGGGTGAAAAGTGTTGTCGAGTTAAACTAATTATGCTTGTTTATTTATTCTCACGGTTCAACGTTGCAACGCTGCAAAATTTCGTTAAATTGTAAAAATTATTATAAATTATTGTGTGATTGATCCAAATTTCAAACGCAAGGTAGTAAAACTGGGAAATCTCAATATTTTAGTATTTTTCAAAGCTAACGTTACAAATCTACTAATTTCTTTAAAAATTACGAAAAAAGCTAGCAACTTCACCAAAACTTATCTTTTTTACTACAATCATTAGTACAATTCAGAAATCCACTTTAAGGGGATGTGGTACCTAAAACTTATTGCTCGATTTTACTGATTTTTCTAAACCAACGTTCTTTGTTTTTTCTTTAATTTGGCTCCCATACGTTACACCTTCTTAAGCGTTACACCTTCTTAAGAAATTAAAGAAAAACAAAGAAAAGTTACACCTTCTTAAGCGTTTTAGGGCCATACGTTTTTAGCTTATATTTACTGATTTTTTTAACCAACGTTCTTTGTTTTTTCTTTAATTTGGCACCCATACGTTTTTAGCTTATTTTACTGATTTTTTTCGTTCTTTGTTTTGTTTTTCTTTAATTTGGCACCCTCTACTATCAAAATTGAAAAACTTATTATGGAGGTCTCATCATTAAAAGTTGAATATCTGATTTTTCCGAGTTTTTAAAGATATACAGTGGTGTCAGCAAAGACAACTGCATCTTCAAAGAAAAGTTACACTTTCTTAAGCGTTTTAGGGCCATACGTTTTTAGCTTATATTTACTGATTTTTTTAACCAACGTTCTTTGTTTTTTCTTTAATTTGGCACCCATACGTTTTTAGCTTATTTTACTGATTTTTTTCCCAACGTTCTTTGTTTTGTTTTTCTTTAATTTGGCACCCTCTACTATCAAAATTGAAAAACTTATTATGGAGGTCTCATCATTAAAAGTTGAATATCTGATTTTTCCGAGTTTTTAAAGATATACAGTGGTGTCAGCAAAGACAACTGCATCTTCAAAGAAAAGTTACACTATCTTAAGCGTTTTAGGGCCATACATTTTTAGCTTATTTTTACTGATTTTTTCTTTTTTTACCAACGTTTTTTGTTTTTGTTTTTCTTTTCTGTTGCCAGGAATTTTTTGTCGGGGTTGATTTTTTCCACATCGATATATTCTTTGCCGAAGTAAACAACGAAGATTCCTAGGCCGAGGTCACAAAACTTCAGCCGCATCAGAACTAGATAAAATAATTATGGTTCCTCTTTAAATTGACGCTGTTTTTAATATTAAGGATAATACGTTAAGCTTTATTAAGCCTTTATTTCTCTTTTTTGGGTTCGGCGAGGACAATCTTTCTAAGATATAGAATATGTTTGAAAAAATTTGCGGGAGGGGGGAGGGGTTGAAGTAGCCGAGAACTATGAATACATAAACAATTATCTTAAAAAGAAATTTCTCGAAAATTTGGAAGGAAACCTTACCAGGGTTTTAACCTAAACTAAATAGAAAAAGCTCAATGATAAGGACCGCAAGAAACGTCGATACACTACACAGTAAAAACATATATAAGTATAAATTCACGAATTTTTAGTATTTTTTTATACGTGCAGTATATAAAAACTAATGCCGGAATACATTTTCTTTGAAGCAATGCGTGTGGTTTCATCTACTCCTCGACTTGCCTAGAAATGGCTAGAAATCGCCATATTACGTGGTTATATAACTGCGGGTGCCATATAACTGCTAAATAATATTTTCCTAATGTTTTGACTCCAATAAATCTATATTAATTTTTTTTCAGATTGCCCCATGTTCAACTATCATATACTTTGAAGCTTCAGACGAGACAATGACCAAACGGCTGCTTGGAAGATCCTTGTCTTCAGGCAGAGTTGATGACAATGAGGGAACAATCAAGAAACGTCTTGCTACGTTTCACACTCATAGTAAACCAGTCATTGATTATTACGGTGCGAAAGTAAAAACTGTAAGTTTTTTTTTTATATTTAGAAACATATCTGAGATAAATCCATGGTTGGGGTACAATCACCCATATTTTTTCTTTGGTGTTTACTGTTTTTCATATCAGAATTCCCGTGAAACAAGACATTATCCCTTGAATCTAAAGTTATTATAATACACAATGTAATTTATACAAAAAGTCTTAACGATTTTTGAGCCGAACACTTAATATTTTATAAAATTTTGCCACATAAGAATTAACTGTCTCTGGCTCCGTGAAGCTGCCCACCGAAAAATTTAATTATTTAATATTAGTTTAATTAATTTAATAAGTATAAATATTCCAATATTCCTGGAATAATAAATTGAAGGTTCTACTAAACATACCTATAGTCGGAAAAATTTAACCACAGCCTTGAATGAAATATTACAACATGACGAAATAATATCATTCATTCTACTAGAAACAAAAGAATGATGCATCAATAATTACAAAGTGCATGCACACAGGGACAGTGGTTTTTTTCTCCAATTTTTCAAATACTTTTCCCTTAAAAAAAGTCGTGATTCAAAATGCACTTTCTGTGCCTTTGAATACTGCTACTGTCTTACCACCCATATTGCACGTTTGGTCAGATATAATTTTCCATGCCCACCATTTTCTCCACCCACCATTTTGATTTGAATGACACCTCGTCGAAAGAGGAAGTTTTTGACCCATAAACACATATTTCTTGACTTCCCCTTTCCCACGAAAAGTGAAGTCCGGTCAATTTGTCTAATTTTTGAGGAAGTAGGTATTTTTCAAACATATTTTAATTTTGGGAGATGCCCCCTTGCCCCGTGCCTATGGAAGTAAACATAAAAATGTTGTGATTACATGCTTGTTGCGTTGCGTGCTCCAAAATCGTAAATTTCTCCGTATTTCTGGGCACCTCTTGTTCAAATTATCTCCCCAAAAAAAAAACATCCAGCCTACCTGCCTGAGGCTGGGTTTCGTTTTTGGTTATTCATTCTCCCTGCTCTTCCGCTTCCAACCAATGATCATTAAACCAACCACTTGTATGAAACAAAACTAAACCCTCCCTTGTGTGAATTTGATTGAAATTCACAATTCAATTGAAGATGACAGTTTGATTTGAAGACACACCAGTTTGATTTGAAGACAGTTTGATTGATGACGATTGATTTAAATCCACTAACTGCTTGGCATATCGTCTTGAATACGCTGCCTTAGTGATCTTGTGATCTTGTGATCTTAGTGATCTTGAGAATTCCATTCGTTTAGTGCCTTAAAAAGAATTATTTTCTTTTAAATGTGTAGGTGAATTGTGTTTAAAGTACATTTTCATAAAATGGGATGGACGTCAATTATATCAATGTAAACAAGTCATGTTATTACAATATTTTTAGCTCACTAATAATTTGACCAATAAATAATAAAGTGCTTGTAGTTTGATTCATATTGCCTACAATTTATTTGTAGGCAATACGCCTTAGTTGCCTGATTCTCGACTAATTTTGGCGAGTACGTCCATGATAATAATGCACAATTGGTTACATGACTTGGCATAATATGACCTACTGAGCACAAATTTATATCTAGTTTTCATTTACCCCCTCAGTCTTTCCAATGTATTAAATGTTCAAAATATGTCTTAAAATCTTTTAAATACAACATTTTTGATGAAAAAAGCTGCAAGTTTAACCCAGGAAAGAAGTACATTAAAACTCTTACAAAGTATATCAGTACCAAGACCACAATAAATCGAAAGCTTTTTTTATATATGTCGTACACTCATTAACCCCAACCTCAGAATATGGTTTCTAAAATCTAACATTTTATTTGTAACTGTTGTGTTTGCTAATAGTTTTTTTTTCCATAAAACACAAAAAAAGAGTTGTAGAAATTCTGGACGATTTTTATCCTTTATCAAACCGCTTTTAGCATAAAAGGGAAGAATTTTCTTATCCTAGCAAGTTTTTCTATTTTTAGGCATTTATATCAAAGGGCAATTAGGTAAATTCTATTTTTAACACTTGGAGGCTCCCTATCCCCGAGCAGTTCAAGAGGATAGATATTCTTTGTAGGAGCGACTATATCGGACCAGGGGTCATAGAAAATAGACATGGCTCATTCTAACGAGTCTTTTCATTTTAGAGTTTTTTTAAGCTAAATACATAATTGCTCTTTAACCTGCTCGTCTTTACCTTTTTGTGCCGCAGGGTGGCAATTTTGGTCCGAATAGGGTAAAAATGCTGAAAATTCCAAAATTATGTGATTGTCTTCAGGTTCTAGGCTTCAATACGCCTTGTAATAAGAACTGACCAGTCTCCAGAGGCCTAATCCTAAGGGGCGGTAATTTTCCTTTCTGTATTATACAAACACAATTGTTCTAAAGCGCAATGTAGCCGTTAATTTCAGCCGTTAATTTATGTTGCCTTTAATTTTATGAAAACAGAGATAAATTAAATGATAAACAGGTTTTTCAGGTCAAAGTGAAAAGCCAAACTAAAATTTAAATCGAACAGAAACTGCTTAATTCTTTGAGGGTTGCCATTCCTCACCTCAATCTTCAAACTCGCTTTAGTGGCTTTAGTGGCTTTTAAATCTTGCTTTTGTGGACGTATATTAATATTTGATGAATACAGACAGTTAATAACCACAAGTATTATATTTATCTATTACATTTCAAAGCATATAAAAAAGGCAAAAAATCTATGAAACAAATACACATAAATGATCAAATTCATTCTTGAAGTATAGTGATGAAAAGAAGTTATTCCTAAACGTCAATAATGTGATTCAGGGTATGAGAACTTCCTAATAATTTGAATAATTTCTGTTTGTTTCAAATTTTAACGTTGCTTTTTCCTTGCAGATCCAATTCTTGTCTCCTTTCTAAGGTTCAAACTGGATCTTTTATTTAACTGAAAGTAAACTCAGGCCAAACATCACACTCAATAAAACCGAAGACTTTCGATAGATTTAACATCGTCGCTTTCGTGTTTGGCAACAAAGCTTGCATTTCTTGACTTGGACGAGGGTTTACCATACCGCTGACTTTCTTTTTAAGTTTTTTCTTTTGAAATTATGGCTAGTCAATTCCTTGTTTTTAGGGTCTGTAGAAAGCCACCATAAGAGAAAAATTTCATTAGGATCCTGCTGCCACTGATTCTTTAAGTCAGTGTAGCATCAGGGTATTTTTTATGCTTCTGAGCGCTTGGTTATGGTTGCGGTGATCACTGCAATCTAGTAAAGAAAGAAGTTCAGCTTATATTGGTTAACGGCAAATTTTGTTTAGCAAGTGCCACGAACTGTGCCACAAACAGTTAGATCTATGGAGTTTAGTTCAGGTAATGTTCCCAAGATCTAATGCTGAATCAACAATAACTAGTGCTTGAAGTATAGTCCGAAAAATAAAGAACGTTCTGTAGTAGTGAGTGTAGTGAGGCAGTGAGGTAATGAGTGCGGTAGTAAATTCATCCACCATTAGCTTGAATGTGAAGAAAATAGTAAATTGAATCTTGACGGGTTCAGCACGAAAGAAGAAAAAAAAAGAAAAAGCAAAGAAAATCAGGAGTTATGGTAAAAGAAGAAAGAAAATAAAATGGACCAGTTTTCTAACATAGCCTATGAAACCAAAAGTTATTCACAAAAAGAAGCTATTGTCTATATCCAAATGAATGAAATAAAACATTAATTTGATTTTGTTTCTTTGTCACTATTTTTTATCTAAGTTTCTGTGGTTTATGGGTTCTTTTAATAATTAAAATATTTATGAGATTTTTTCCCATGCTGGTTTTTTTATTTTAGTTTTATGATTTTTCAGATTGATGCAGAGAGAGATCGTGAAGTCGTTTTTGCTGATGTAACAGCATTCTTAGACGCTATGCTGACTGTCTAAATAATAATTTACGTCCTCCTCGGATATTCAACAGGAATGCAAACAATAATTTATTTGTTTGAAAGCTTTTTATAGACTATAAATACTTAAAGAAGAAAACAAATTACATCGCAAAAAAATGTTATACAGAAAATACAGTTTATTGAAATAGATGGCACTGTTAATTTAAATTTTTTTGTCAAAAGTGTTATGGTTTCATTTGTTGTTGCCTGGTGTCGGCTGAGTAAATAAAAAGTGTTTTCAAGAAAACGACACTGAAATTCACTCATATTGTGAGATATTCTATTGTCATTTTTTTGATAAATACATAGCCTTTGGACCTTAGTTCAGGTTTACTATAGTCTATTATTTTCAATAATTCTACGAAGATGGGTAAAAAGAGATGAGAAGGGCATCGGAGAGCTCTTTGTCTAGGTGAAAAAAACTTTAACAATAGAACTGCAATCTAAATTAAAGCCTAGAAAGGTTTGCTCAAGTACCCGACTCCAAGCCTTCTACCCTCCAGGAAGTTAACTTCAATGAAATTTGAAACTACTAGTGCTAGACGGATGGTGCTTTGGATATTAATTCCAAGTTAAGGCATGGAAAATTTTTTTATGTTCTTACTATCTACTTCCTTTCTTCTTCTTCTTTGATTTATTTCTTTTTTTCTTCTTCCTTTCTACTTCCTTTTCTACTTCCTTTCTTCTTCTTCTTTGATTTATTGGCAGCACAAATTAGTAACATGTGAATGCATAAATGATTCTTGACATCAATTCCAAGTGATTACAATAGCTTGAACAATACCTTACAATAGCTTGGTACAGGATCTTGAAGAATCTGTGAATCTATTTATTAGGACTCCATACTTTTTTTGTTTTCCGGTTAGAAGAAGATTACAATTTTACCGTGCCTATAGTTAAGGAATCACTCATTTTTATCAACACTTCTCCTAATTCTATTTTCTTTAGGCCCTATTCTGTCGTTTTACGTACTCAATGTGCGCCAATAGTACAGTCACAGACAATTCCTAACTTTCATTGAAATTGGTCCTAATTTGGCGCAAAAAAGTCAAGGTTGGCTCAGAGTATGCAGCAGCTTAAATCTTCAGGACTTTCAGTCAGAGTAAGGCAGAATAAATCAAATAATAAACGAAGGAAAATGAAGAGAATAATAAAAAAAAATGTAAGATAGGTAGGTCGTTATTCTACAACATGTAGACCGGTACTTTGGCTTGGTTTTCACAAAATATCTAAAGCTTTACAATTAGGGAAGGGTTGGGGTTATCATTTTAGAAGGACCTCACGTTACCAAGCCTTAAATTGGACCGTAAATTCAGCTTTTAAAGCTTTATTCGCCTAAATTAACAGCTTTCTAAGTAAGAAAAAATTCAGATTTCCTCGTCTTTCATCTGATAATGAAAGTGTCGGTCATTATCAGATGATTACGTTGATGAGACATAGGTTAATTTTATCCTTTTTATAAGTCCATACCAGAACTGGTCTTTTTTATTTTTGATCCCACTGTAATATACGTTGTCTCTACCTAAATAAGCTCCACCTTAAAGTTGCTTAGCTCTCATAATAAAAGACACATGGATATGGGAATGAATGTCTTCAGCACTTATGGCATTTGTATTTATGGCATTAACACTTTTACAACCTAACAAAAATTATTCCTGATAATGCATAGCTGAAAATGTTACGTTTTATTCCAATTTTCGTAATCATTCAAGGTTGTTTTTATTAGTTTTGCAATATCTTCCACCAGTCATAAACGTTGAGCTCTAGATATCAGACAGAAATTCCGGAATCCAAACCAAATGTGTCATCTGCCAAATATAGAAAAATAGGGGTAGTCTTACAAACGAAAGTGAACTTAGGCCTGGAAAAAAAATACTAATTTTCTATTGGAAATACCAATTCACAAAATTTCAGAGGTAAAAAAAAACCTAAGATGAGTTGAGATACGAGATCAAGTTAACGCAAAGGACACTCTGTTAGATCTAACCCAGGGTTGCCACCCTGACCTGGAAGAATTTACTAGATTGGAGAGGAAAAATTTACTAGATTGCATCTGTTTTTACTAAATGCTCCCAAAAAATTTTTGCATTATCAAGCATCAATTTTTACTGTAGTAGGATAATCAATACGATTTTCACAATCTTTTTTCCTTTTTTCTTTTGTTTCATAATATGATTGAAAAATTCCGGAAACCTACAAGTTCAAAAACCCTTTTTTTTACATTTGTACTTACTTTTAATTTCTCTCAGCAGGCTCCTTTTTCCTCAATAAATATTTTCAAACAGAGGAGATTCACCTAATCACCTTGGGTGGTTGGCTTTTGTTTTCATTCCAATAGATTCCCAATCATCACAAATCCAAGTGTCAGTATAGCTTCATTTTTAGTTGGTAAGATATGATACACAGAAAGCTGATTTTGTCAACCTTTAGACGCCGGAAGTGAAGTGTCTGTTTATGAAAATAGGTGACTGCTTGTCTGTCTCTGAGACAGACAAGCAAAACTGTAAAACAGACAAGCAAAATTGTAACACAAAAAACCAAAAATTGTAAATTGTCATGTATTTGCATTGTTTTTTTCTCCTCAAATTGCTGAAAATAAAAAAAAAGTTTTTTTCACTATGAGTCGTTATTTTTTACAAGTTTTTACTAGAATTCGGATAATTTACTACATATTCTAAATTTACTAGATTTTTGTTTGTTAGATCTAGTAGAATCTTAATGATAGGGGCAACCCTGATCTAGCCCTAAGTCTTTCTCAGGATGTTGCGCGAGTAGTCAGCGTGATTAAAGTCAAATAGTCGGGATGAATAATTCGGAGACGAGTTAAGTTTCTCTTTAAGGAGAGTTAAGGGATATTTTCTTAGAACAAATCTCAAGACTTCAAAAATAGAATCTAGACCTTCTAGGTAGAGCAAGCTTAGGTTTGAGCTTGTCTATCATTGAATCTTGAACACATTTCCACCACTATGAACAATGAAACCACTGATTCTTCATTTTAATATCTGCCTAGTTTTATTGAAATATTGGCGTTCCTTTCTTCTGCAACTTCTGGTGTAAAGCAACAGGTGACTTAATCCGCAATGAAGCAGACTTCTTACTATACTAGACTCCGGCAAAAACGAATCGAAACTGTATGTATGCTGGAGGAGTGGCTCCCAGCCCCTGGATTTGGGAAATAACTGATACCTATGTAAGAAAGGCTAGAGATTTGAAAGAGTAAATATCTCCTGTTAATTGTATTAATCTGTATTTTACAAATATTTTCCGTGTAGTGTTTTAGGAAAAAAAAATTCTTGTTTAATTCAAGAATGATCATTTATAGTCAATTTTTAATCTATTGCTCTTTAATTTTACAATTCTGGGAAAGGTTTCCAGCACAACTGCCTAATAAATAACCTTCAAGTGTTTCCACACGTAGCTTACGGTGTTACAATGAGTAGCTTCAACAGTAAATATTTAAATTTTAAAATGTAAAACTATAATTTTGAGTTAAGAAGCACCCTTAGAATACAGTAGAGCAAGCTACAATTGTAACTGGATTAGCTCAAAATGCCTCATGACAGAGTCTTACTTCGGGAGTTTGCAATGTGGCTAAAATGGAAGAGCTTATGTATCTATTCGTTGCCTAGAGTAGAACTATTTTGCTCTTGTTTGCCAATTTATGAGGTTCGGCTCTAATATAGCTGAGCTAGCAATCCAGTTTGCTTGGAAATTCTGCTGTAAAAGTACCCAAGTTAAAGGATGACTGAAACTCTAAATGGCTGCCAACTTTGATTCGCTCTGGGCTGCAAGAGGAGGCCGGGAGGATGTTCCGGGTAAAATGCACTTATTAAAACTTGTATATGTGCAGCTACTGCCCCGTTTTAAACTCACTTGCCACCTGCGCTGAGTTTCCAGCCACTAATCCACCAAGAGTTCAAAATCTATTCCAAATTTTTCAATTTTTGACCTCAAAGGAAAGGCATTCTTTTTAGATTTTTAGGCAACCATCAAATCCAGCATTCACAGAAGCATGTCGCAGAGGTTTGAAGCCCCTATCTACAAAAACGTGATTTTTATAAATTTTTACGAGAAGAATGATCACTGATACGTATTTATTCATTTATTATGTTATTATTGTTCTTCTTAGGGGTCTAACCAATGGTCTTATGATTTTGGGATGAGAATCATTGGAATGGAAATTGAAAGTTCTAGTGCCTTTCTTTAAGTTGCAAAAAAAGATTATGCCAATGCAAAGTGGGGTTTCCTACCATTTTTTGGTGCAAACAACAATTCCAGGAACGCAAAAAGTCATCGAGCGAAAATTTAGAGACAATAAATCAATTTCAGACCTTCGAGACATGTATATTCTGCTTTCAAGTTTCAGAGGCAGTATTGCCACGCGGTAGAGCACTCATCTTTAAGGATACACGCATTCCATACAGAATAGACAGTTAATATATACACTTCTTTTAAAGTAGAGTAGAATATTTTTATTTGTAACACATCTACTCTACTCTACTCAACTCTAAAATTAATAAGAAAAAGAGTGTTTTTGACAAAGACTATCTTCCAAATTATATAACGGAGATATTTGAAATTGCTGCAGTTAAACAGACAACTCCTATTACGTATGAATTATCCGATAAATTGGTGAGCTTATTATTGGTGCTTTTTAAGAAAAAGAGTATCAAGAGTTATTGTATAATAATAATTTTTGATTGAGGAACAGGGAAAAGCTAAGACAAAAGGTTAGACAGAAAGCATTAATACAAGAAGGATTTCATGAATATGCTGAAGAGTTAAGTGCTCCAGTTGTTGAAAAATTAAAAGAAAATGATAATAATTTGACACGACTATTTGGAAGACTAGATACAAAGTTAAAAGCACTTTACCAGCACCATCACACAACTTCAAGGTTTTGAACCATCACAGCTTCAAGGTATTCAACCACTAGAATTGCCAGAAATAAAGACTCCTGGTAAATCACCAAAAGTATCTGATATTACTAAGAAATTAAACACTGAAATTTTGAAACAAATTAATGAAGACGATAAAGAATATAATCCTACTGAACCAACATGCTTTGAATTACCTAAGTTTTACCTAGAACATCGTGAATTACTTCAAGACACTCTAAAGAAATTAGGTGACTTAAATAAAAAGTTGGTCCTAAAAAGGACATGGAATATCTGGATATAATGAAAAGGTTGATTTTGTTAAAGAGTAATGGTCCAGATTGATTCATGTTGCTACAACACTTAAAATGGATATAGGAATACCACGAGGAGGAACTGCATTGTTTTTAATTGCAAAGAATATGATTGAATGATCATACAGTCTAATAAGTACCACAAGAAGGAACTGGATTGTTTTAATTGCAAATAATATGATTCAACGATTATACAGTCTAATAAGAACCACAAGGAGTAACTGGATTGTTTTAATTGCAAATAATATGATTTAATGATAATATATTCTAATACTTACCAAAAGAATGAAATGGATTGTTTTAATTGCACAGATAATGATTGAACGATCATACGTTCAAATAATAACCACAAGAATTACATTTATTGTCTTAATTGTACGTATCATGATTTAAAGATTATACATTCTAATTAGTACAACAATTGAACACCAAAAGTAGATACTGGAGTGTTTTTAATTGAATAAACAATGATTTAACGATAATACAGTATAATAATAACCACAAGATAATACAACAAGGAGGACCTGGATTATTATTAATTGCACAGAAAATGATTGAACGATTATACAGTCTAATAAGAACCACAAGGGAGTACCAAAAGAAGTAACTGTATTGTTTTTAATTGTAAATAATATGATTTAACTATTATACAGTATAATAAGAACCACAAGGAAATACCAAACGGAGGACCAGGTTTGTTTTTAATTGAAAAGTTTAATTTTTAAAGATTATGTATTATAGGTAGAACCACAAGGAAATAACAAAAGGATTTACGTGATTGTTTTAATTGCAAAGAAAATTATTTAACGATTATACATTATATTTCGTAAACAAAGAGGATACCACAAGTAGGACAATTAGGGTTTTTAATTGAACAGAAAAATATTGAAAGATTATGCAGTCTAATAAGAACCACAAGGAAATAACACAAGGAGAAACTGTATTGTTTTTAATTGCATATAATATGATTGAACGATTATACAGTCTAATAAGAACCACAAGGGAATACCACAAGGATGAACTGGATTGTTTTTAATTGCAAATAAACTGATTGAAAGATAATACAGTCAAATAAGTACCAAACAACTTAAGCTTTGGGTTTTAATTGTAAGATATTAGATTGAAATATTATGTATAATAGGTCTTAAATTACTAGATTACACAACTTAGGTCCAGTATAGTTTTAATTGAACATAAAATTACTGAAAGATTATACATTCTAATAATTACCACAAGTAAATAACACACGAAGTAACATTATTGTCTTAATTGCAAATATTATGATTGAACGATTATATAGTCTAGTTAGTACCATAATAAAATAACACAATGAGGACCTGGATTGTTTTAAACTTAAAAGAATATGATTTAATGATCATATAGTCTAATAAGTACCACAAGGTAATAAAACAAGGAGGAACTGGATTGTTTTAATTGCAAAGAAAATGATTGAATGATCATACAGTCAAATAAGTACCAAAAGGAAATAACACAATGATGAAATGGTTTTTTTTTTATTTCAAATAAAATTATTGAACGATCATATAGTCTAAGAAGTAAAACACGAATGTACTTTTTTGTTTTAATTGAAATTAAAAGTAAATAATTATCATGCAGTAAAATAATAACCACATGAAGTAAAAGGAGGGTCTTAATTGAAAAGATTATGATTGAACGATCATGTAGTCAAGTTAGTAACACAAGAAACAACCACACGGAGGAACTGGAGTGTTTTAATTGAAAATAATATGATTGAACGATTATTCAGTCTAGTAAGAACCACAAGTAAACACCACACGGATGAACTGGATTGTTTTTAATTGCAAATAAAATGATTGAACGATTATGTAGTCTAATAAGAACCACAAGGGAATACCACAAGGAGAACGTGGACTGTTTTAATTGAACATAATAGGATTGAACGATTATATAGTCAAGTAAGAACCAAAAGTAAATAACACAAGGAGGAACTGGATTGTTTTTAATGAAAAAGGATATGACTAAACGATTTTACAGTCTAATTAGTACCAAACAGAGGAACTGGATTGTTTTAACTGTAAATAATATGATTGAACGATTATACAGTCTAAGAAGAACCACAAGGAAATAACACAAGAATTAACTTTATTGTTTTAATTGAAAATATAAGTATTTAATTCTCATACGGTCAATTAATAAACACCAGGATTAACTGGATCGTCTTAATTGCACAGATTATTATTGAACGGTCATGTAGTCAAGTTAGTACCACAAGAGAACACCACACGGAGGACCAGGATTGTTTTAATTGAAAATAAAATGATTGAACGATCATACAGTCTAATACGAACCACAAGTAAATACCACAAGAAGTAACAGTATTTTCTTATTTTAAAATTTTTTTATTTAACTATTATATATTATAGTTATTACAATAAGAAAATAACACAAGGAGGAACTTGATTGTTTTTAACTGCATAGAAAATGATTTAATGATCATACAGTCTAATAAGAACCACAAGGGAATACCACAAGGAGGAACTGGATTGTTTTTAATTGCAAAGAAAATGATTGAACGATTATGCAGTAAAATTAGAACCACAAGGTAATACCACAAGGAGGAAATGGATTGTCTTAATTGCAAAGAATATTATTTAAAGATCATAAAGTCTAAGTAGTACCACAAGGAATTAACAAACGGAGGAACTGGATTGTCTTAATTGCAAATAATATGATTGAACGATTATACAGTCTAATAAGAACCATAAGAAAATAACACAAGGAGGAACTGGATTGTTTTTAACTGAAAAGAATATGATTGAATGATAATACAGTCTAATAAGTACCACAAGAAAATAACACAAGGAGTAACTTAATTGTTTTAATTGCAAAAAAAATGATTGAACGATCATATATTATAATAAGTAAAACAAGAAGGACCGGGATTGTTTTAATTGCAAATAAAAGTAGATAATGATCATGAGGTCAAATCATAACAACATGAATTTCATTTAGTGTCTTAATTGCAAAGATTATTATTTAACGGTCATGTAGTCAAGTTAGTAACACAAGAGAATACCAAAAGTAGTACCATGATTGTTTTAATTGAACCGAAAATTATTTAACGATCATATATTATAATTATTACCACAATGAATTAACACAAGGAGGAACAGGATTGTTTTAATTGAAAATAATATGATTTAACGATTATACAGTCTAATAAGAACCATAAGAAAATACCACAAGGAAGCACTGGATTGCTTTAATCGCAAATAATATGATTTAACTATTATACAGTCTAATAAGTACGACAAGGAGGAACTGGATTGTTTTAATTGAAAATAATATGATTGAACGATTATACAGTCAAATAAGAACCACAACAAGTAACTTGATTGTTTTAATTGAAAATATCATGATTGAACGATTATATAGTATAGTAAGTACAACAAGTAAATAACACAATGAGTACCTGGACGTTTTTTATTTTAAAATTAAATGAATAAAAGATATTAAAGAATAATTAGGACCACAAAGAGTAAATTTATTTTATTAACTTTTAATAAGATTATTGAACTATTATGCAGTCTAATTAGAACCACAATAAAATAACACAAGGAGGACCTGGATTGTTTTTAATTGAAATGAAAATTATTGAAAGATAATAAAGTATAATAAGTACCAAAAGTAGGAACTGGATTGTTTTAATTGCACAGAATATGATTGAACGATTATACAGTCTAATAAGCCACAAGGAAATACCACAAGGAGGAACTGGATTGTTTTTAATTGCTCAGAAAATGAGTTAATGATCATATAGTCTAATAAGCACGAAAAGGATGATCTTTATTGTTTTTAATTGCTCAGATTATTACTAAACGATTATAAAGTCAAATTATAACCACAACTAGTACATTGATTGTTTTAATTGCAAAATACGTAATTTAAAGATTATGTAGTATAGGTAGAAACACAATAGCATACCAAACGTAGTAACTGGATTTTTTTTAATTGCACACAAAATGATTGAATGATTATAAAGTCAAATAAGTACCATAAGGAAGTACTACAAGGAGGAACTGGATTGTTTCTAATTGTAAATAATATGATTGAAGGATTATAAAGTCTAATAAGTACCATAAGGAAGTACTACAAGGAGGAACTGGACTGTTTTTATTGAAAATAATGTGATTGAACGATTATACAGTCTAATAAGAACCACAAGGAAATAACAAAAGGATGAACTGGATTGTTTTTAATTGCAAAGAATATGACTGAACGATTATAAAGTCTAATAATTACCACAAGGAGGAACTGGATTGTTTTAATTACAAATAATATGATCGAACGATTATAAAGTTTAATAAGTACCACAGGGAGAAACTGGATTGTTTTTAATTTCAAATGATATGATTGAACGATTATACAGTCTAATAAGTACCACAAGGAAATACCACAAGGGGGAACTGGACTGTTTTTAATTGCAAATAATATGATTGAACGATTATACAGTCTAATAAGAACCGCAGGTAAATACCACAAGGAGGAACTGGATTGTTTTTAATTGCACGGAATATGATTGAACGATTATACAGTCTAATAAGTACCAAAAGGAGGAACTGGATTGTTTTTAATTGCAAATAATATGATTGAACGAGTATATAGTCTAACAAGAACCAAAAGGGAATAACACAAGGAAGAACTGGATTGCTTTAATTGCAAATAATATTATTGAACGATTATATAGTCTAATAAGTACCACAAGGAGGAACTGGATTGTCTTAATTGCAAATAATGTGATTGAACGGTTATACAGTCTAATAAGAACCACAAGGAAATAACACAAGGAGGAAATGGATTCTTTTTAATTGCAAACAATATGATTGAACGATTATACAGTCTAATAAGTACCATAAGGAAGTACCACAAGGAGGAACTGGATTTTTTTTAATTGCAAATAATATGATTGAACGATTATAAAGTCTAATAAGTACCATAAGGAAGTACTACAAGGAGGAACTGGACTGTTTTTATTGAAAATAATGTGATTGAACGATTATACAGTCTAATAAGAACCACAAGGAAATAACAAAAGGATGAACTGGATTGTTTTTAATTGCAAAGAATATGACTGAACGATTATACAGTCTATTAAGTACCACAAGGCGGAACTGGATTGTTTTAATATTGCAAATAATATGATTGAACGATTGTACAGTCTAATAAGTACCACAAGGGAATACCAAAAGGAGGAACTGGATTGTTTTTAATTGCACAGAATATGATTGAACGATTATACGGTCTAATAAGTACCAAAAGGAGGAACTGGATTGTCTTAATTGAAAATAATATGATTGAACGATTATACAGTCTAATAAGAACCACAAGGAAATAACACAAGGAGGAACTGGATTTTTTTTAATTGCAAATAATATGATTGAACGATTATACAGTCTAATAAGAACCACAAGGATATACCACAAGGAGGAACTGGATTGTTTTTAATTTCACAGAAAATGATTGAACGATTATACAGTCAAATAATTACCAAAAGGAGGAACTGGATTGTTTTAATTGCAAATAATATGAATGAACGAATATATTGTCTAATAAGTACCACAAGGAGAAACTGGATTGTTTTTCACTTTAAACCATGTGATTGAACGATTATACAGTATAATAAGTAACACAAGGAAATACTACAAGGAGGAACTGGATTGTTTTTATTGAAAATAGTATGATTGAACGATTATACAGTCTAATAAGAAACACAAGGAAATAACACAAGGAGGAACTGGATTATTCCTAACTACAAAGAATATGATTCAACGATTATACAGTCTAATAAGTACCACAAGGAGGAACTAGATTCTTTTAATTCTAAATAATATGATTGAACAATTATACAGTCTAATAAGTACCACAAGGAAATAACACAAGGAGGAGCTAGATTCTTTTTAATTGCAAAGAATATGATTGAACGATTATACGGTCTAATAAGTACCATAAGGAAATACTACAAGGAGAAAATGGATTGTGTTTATTGAAAATAATATTATTGAACGATTATACAGTCTAATAAGTACCAGAATGAAATACTACAAGGAGGGACTGGATTGTTTTTATTAAAAATAGTATGATTGAACGATTATACAGTCTAATAAGAACCACAAGGAAACAACACAAGGAGCAACTGAATAATTTTAATTGCAAATAATATGATTCAAAGATTATACAGTCTAGTAAGAACCATAAGAGAATACCACAAGGAGAAACTGGATTGTTTTCAATTTCAAATAAAACGATTGGATGATCATATAGTCAAATAAGTACCAAAAGGAGAAACTGGATTGTTTTAATTGCACAGAATATGATTGAACGGATGTGCATTCTAAGAAGAACCCAAATAGAATACCACCAGGAGGAACTGAATTCTTTTTAATTGCACGTAATATGATTGAATGATAATACAGTCAAATAAGTACCAAAAGGAGTAACTGGATTGTCTTAATAACAAATAATATGATTGAATGATCATACAGTCTAGTAAGAACCACAAGGAAATTTTACAAGGAGGAACTGGATTCTTTTAATTGCAAAGAATATGATCGAACGATTATACAGTCTAATAAGTACCACAAGGAGGAACCGGATTGTTTTTAATTTCAAATAATATGATTGAACGAGTATACAGTCTAATAAGAACCAAAAGGGAATAACACAAGGAGGAACTGGATTGTTTTAATTGCAAATAATATGATTGAACGATTATACAGTCTAATAAGAACCACAAGGAAATAACACAAGGAGGAACTGGATTGTTTTTAATTGCAAATAATATGATTGAACGATCATACAGTCTAATAAGTACCACAAGAAGGAACTGGATTGCTTTAATTGCACAGAATATGATTGAACGATTATACAGTCTAATAAGTACCAAAAGGAAATACTACAAGGAGGAACTGGATTGTTTTTATTGAAAATAATGTGATTGAACGATTATACAGTCTAATAAGAACCACAAGGAAATAACACAAGGATGAACTGGATTTTTTTTAATTGCAAAGAATATGACTGAACGATTATACAGTCTAATAATTACCACAAGGAGGAACTGGATTGTTTTAATTCCAAATAATATGATCGAACGATTATAAAGTTTAATAAGTAACACAGGGAGAAACCGGATTGTTTTTAATTGCATATAATATGATTGAACGAGTATACAGTCTAATAAGTACCACAAGGGAATAACACAAGGGGGCACTGGACTGTTTTAATTGCACATAAAATTATTGAACGATAATACAGTCTAATAAGTACCACAAGGAAATACCACAAGGAGGAACTGGATTCTTTTTAATTGCACAGAATATGATTGAACGATTATACAGTCTAATAAGTACCAAAAGGAGGAACCGGATTGTTTTTAATTGCAAATAATATGATTGAACGATTATACAGTCTGACAAGAACCACAAGGAAATACCACAAGGAGGAACTGGATTGTTTTTAATTGCAAACAATATGATTGAACGATTATACAGTCTAATAAGTACCATAAGGAAGTACCACAAGGAGGAACTGGATTTTTTTTAATTGCACACAATATGATTGAACGATTATACAGTCTAATAAGTACCATAAGGAAGTACTACAAGGAGGAACTGGACTGTTTTTATTGAAAATAATGTGATTGAACGATTATACAGTCTAAGAAGAACCACAAGGGAATACCACAAGGAGGAACTGGATTGTTTTTAATTGCACGTGAAATGATTGAATGATTATACAGTCAAATAATTACCACAAGGAGTAACTGGATTGTCTTAATTGCAAAGAATATGATTGAAAGATTATAAAATTTAATAAGTACCACAAGGATGAACTGGATTGTTTTTAATTTCAAATGATATGATTGAACGATTATACAGTCTAATAAGTACCACAAGGAAATACCACAAGGGGGAACTGCACTGTTTTTAATTGCAAATAATATGATTGAACGATTATACAGTCTAATAAGAACCGCAGGTAAATAACACAAGGAGGAAATGGATTGTTTTTATTGGAAATAATATGATTGAACCATTATACAAGGAAATTCTACAAGGAGGAACTGGATTGTTTTAACTGAAAAAAAAATGATTGAAATAGTTTACATTATAAGAAGAACCACAAGAGAATACCACAAGGAGGAACTGGATTATTTTTAATCGAACGTAAAATTATTAAATGATCATACAGTCAAATAAAAACAATAAAGAGTAACTGGACTGTTTTAATTGCAAATAATATGATTGAACGATTATGCAGTCTAATAAGTACAACAAGGAAATAACACAAGGAGGAACTGGATTCTTTTGAATTGCAAAGAATATGATTGAACTACTATACAGTCTAATAAGTACCACAAGGAAATACTACAAGGAGGAACTGGATTGTTTTTAATTGCAAATAATATTATTTAACGATTATACAGTCTAATAAGAACCACAAGGAAATAACACAAGGAGGAACTGGATTGTTTTAATTGCAAATAATATGATTGAACGATTATACAGTCTAATAAGAACCACAAGGAAATAGCACAAGGAGGAACTAGATTGTTTTTAATTGCAAATAATGTGATTGAACGATTGAATGGTTGAACGTTGATCAATCTTGTACAAGCTGTCCAGTTAGATCGTAGATCGTAAGAGATCGTAGATCGTAAGCTGTCCGGTTAGATCGTAATTATGATTCTGAAATCACCTTTACGCAGTGTACATTGTGGTAATTATGGCATAATATTAGTGATAAATTTAAAAATAATACATTTGAGTCTAGAAAAACTAAAGATGAATCATTTATAAGGGTTATGATGCCCAATGGTATGTATAATGACGAGTGTTTCAATTATTTTCTAAGTCATTACTTTAATGCTTCTAGAGAAAATTATCCAATAGCTGTTTTATCTAGTCCTGAAACAACGGGATTTTCTTATATTATCCAAAGATAATTATAAATTTAAATTTAATAATGATTTAAGTATTATCAAACAGTTCATGGTAACGATTTGTAAGTAAGGAGCGACCCGGCGCAATAGTAACCGAAACTTTAAAAACGAATTTTGCTACCAATGATGCATCAAAAGATTCAAATTTTTTTACTGATTTCAAATATATCAGTTTTATCAAGTTTAGCATTACCCTGAAAAGTTAGGCGCATGAGAAAATTTGCCTTGTTTTTAAAAAAAGGGGAAACACTCCGTAAAAGGTACAGAAAATTAAGGAAAATCACGCCATCAGATTCAGCGTATCAGAGAACCCTACGATATAAGTTTCAAACTCCTATTTGCAAAAGTGTGGAATTTTGTATTTTTTGCCAGAAGAAAGATCACGGATGTGTGTTTATTTTTTTTCCCAGGGGTGATCGTATCGATCCAATGGTCCTAGAATATCACGGGACGACTGATTCGAACAAAAATTAAAAGTTCTAGTGCTCTTTTTAAGTAACCAAAAAATGGAGGGCAACTAGGCCCCCTCACACGCTCATTTTTTACCCAAAGTCACCCGATCAAAATTTTGAGATAACCATTTTGTTCAGCATGGTCGAAAAATACAATAACTATTTCTTTGAGGATGACTTAATCTCCCACAGTCCCCGGCGAATGTCTGCAAGTTATGAAGTTTGCCCAATGTTTACATATAGCATTGGTTATTGGGAAGTATACAGAAGTTTTCAGGGGTGATTTTTCTGGTAGCTGGGGAGAAGGGACACTGCTATGAAGGGGGCACCGGATTTCCCAGCATTATTTAAAAACACACGATCAGAAGTTAACTAAATAAAATTCAACTGAAAGTAAAGAGCAACATCAAAACTTAAAACAAACAGAAATTATTACGCATATGATGGGTTTCGTACAAACAAGCTTAATGGTTAGTAAATTACTTTTAACTCGTTCTTTCTCTTATAAGTGATTGTGTAAAAATGTTTACTAAATTTTTTACTATAATAAATCACGATGAATAAAAAAAAAACAATTTCTATACACCAGACAATACGGTAGTGGTATTGGTAGTTTCTTTAAGAATATAGCTAACTAGGAATTATTCAAGACTTCCCTGAAAAATATAAAAGATGGAGCATTATCAGTGTATACTTATATGATTAAACCTCTATGGGAAAGAATTCATCGATTTAAATAGAAAAGAACTAGATGATGTATTTAAAAATAAAAAAATCGATGAAAGATACTATCGGAACTAATAAGAAATATATAAATAGAAGAGGTCGAGATTTGATAAATACGGTGATTACAGGTCAGGGATTAAAAACTTTAAAATGAACTATTATTTTAATAAATTTCTTCTTTATATAAATAGAGGCTAAAGTTAATGCTCCTTAGCTTTTTTTCTCTCTTGCCCTTCCACTGAAAAATTTCCAGCCAAATCCATTTCTGACAGACATTTAAGTATAGCACTGGTAAACAAGCCAAACGAACCCCACCCCTCCTGAGATCTCCATCTTAATTACCAGCTTTTTTTAAAGTTAAACTGAGTGCGATGATATAAAAATACGATGAATAGAAATTTTCTGAGCGTAATGAAGTGAGAACTTTGTCATTATAGCATTTAGTGCAAAGTAGCACCTACTTTCAACTATTACCAGACTTTAAGATTCGCTAGCGTTCTCTTTGGATAGGGGCCCTTTCCTATAGCCCTCTTAAAGAAAAACAGCCGATAAACCAGTCAGGGTAAAGCCGACAGGTGGTGTAATATAATCGCTCAAAAGTGGAAAAATGGGCTTACAGTTCTTAAAGGTAGGCCTTTAAGAATTGTAGAAGAAGATCACAGAGAGGTAGAAGAAGAAAGGTAGACCACATACCAGACTCATTTCGCCACACAAAACTGCTGAACTGCAGCAAAGCTCCGAAATATGAGCTCTTTGGAACTGCTGCTTTCTGAAAAATTGCTGCAGAGGTTCCACGAACTATATTTTATTTTATATTGTTTTATGAATGTTTTTAAAGACCAAAAGACTAGTTCAAATTTATAAATTAATTGACAACAACAAACGATTACGAACGAGTATCATATAAGTTGACTAAAAAATTCCTAAGATTCCTCTCTCTGCATATTTCTTTTTTGCTATAACGGCTTTTTCAACTATATTTTAGTGTTTTTATATTGTTTTATGAATGTTTTTAAAGACCAAAAGAATAATTCAAGTTATAAATTAATTGACAACAACAAAATATTATATTTCCGAACGAGTATTTGCCAAGAATTTTCATTCCTAAGCATTCCTTTTTTTCATTCCTAAAAATTCCTAAGCTTCCTCCCTCTGCATATTTCTTTTTTGCTATAAAGGCTTTTTCTTTAATTTTTATGAAAAATGGGTATTACGGGTAAAATTTACCAATGAAAACATCATAAACTGCGTGTTTTGCGAAGTTACTGTGTTCCAGAATAATTCGAAAAAAGGAGGATGGAGAATTTCTCTATTAATCGTAATATTTTTTAATTTTTATATTAATATAACTAAAATGTGATCAATATCTGAGTGCAATTATTCACTTACCCGACCCCATGATAATACCAAGGATAATTGCAGTCCCTTCCATTAGGCCCAACTCTTTTTTCTTCAGTTTCACTTGGTCCCCAGATTCATTGGAATGCAGAAGAAAATCCCTGGGACCAGGTTCTGGATTGCTGTTTTCATTAATTTCAGCTTGGTCAGATCTTCCAATCACTTGAATGCAGTTTGGGTCAGCCATTGTTCAAGTTGATTCTCTCCTTGTAGCAAATGAACTGTTACTGACTACACTTTGCTGTCGATCTACCAATATCAAAAGAAAATGAAAAGTGTCTTGAATTGGCATGATAGGCTTGAAAGGCAGGTAAAGGAGGTGAGACCTTCAGGCTCTGCCTAATTCATGGGAGCTTCGTTTGGGGAGGGGTAAAGAGTGAAACTTTGAATACGTTGGACTGAAGGAGGACCTTGCGCAGACATGGAAAGCAGTAGTTCCTCCCACTTCCCGAGACATTCAGGTTTTACCTATAATTTACTATGTTTTCCTTCTAATTCGTATATATTTACTTTTTTCATCCCCCTTCCCAAAACAATAGATTCAAAAGAAATAATTTTTATGTTTGCTTATTCTTTAAATTTTATATAGATTTTTAACTTTTGCTGCCCTCGAAACAACCTTTTGACGCGAAATTTTTTTAAATAGTGACTAATAAGACCGTCATTCTTTGCTGAATTTTATAGCTAAGATTACCCCGATAAACAGTTCGACACAAGAAAGAAAAAAGGAATACAGTGCGATTGCTTAGAAATTCCTAGACAACTAAGAAAAAACTCGCTGTGGCACTATACGCTATAATTTTTGCTGGTAGTATTATAATAACTATTTCTTTTTTTATTTATTTATTTTATAACCCATCAAAAATACAAAGCACGACGATGGAGGATAACAAAAAGGAAGAAAATGAAAAAAAAATCACATACAAAAACAGGAACATATACGTGCAAATTATAACTCAATAGGATTTTTTCAGGATTCAACAACTTTACTAAAAATGATTCATGCCGTCTTGACGACCGGTTACAAATAAAGCCCTTATGTGCTTGAAAAACGCAACCAGTACACATTTACTAAATTATAAAACTAACCAAATCATCACTGAGATAAACACAAATTATGAACAATAAAAAAAGAGATAATAATAATAATAACTAGATAATAAATTATGAAAAAAATGAAAAATAAATAAATAGATAATAAAAAAATAATATAATAAAACAAATATACTAATAACAGAACAAAAAACAAAAATACTTAATTTGTCCTCTCTCGTCTTCCAGCCCCACACTCACCAACCGTCGGCAAGGAGATGCTTCTTTAACCGGTTTTTAAATTTCGGGACACTTTCCGCTTCCCGAATTGAGTCTGGAAAAGTATTCCAGACCACCGGACCCGAATGCCTTGCCACATGGCTAGAACGAACCGTACTTTTTGCTCACTTACCAGGTCTCCAGCATTTCTCGTAGCGTATCCATGATAAAACGAGTTAAAACGAAAAAAATTACTAAAAACATCAGGCGCTAAACCATTCAAACTCTCAAACACAAAAATACCAATCTGAATATCTCTTATTTGACCTACATTCAAAAGGTCGATTAAAGAATCGACTTGATTAAAAAATTAAGTCGATGCATTGGTTTGTTCATTTTTTAACATAACAGAGGAAAGAGAGATTGTTGTATCTATTTGCCTTCTAAATTTTCTGAAATGAGATCCTTTTTATTGCTAAATCTATTTCCATTCAAAGAGCAGAATGGTTGAAGAAACGCTATAAATGTTTTTGCAATTCATATAATACTCCCTTTTTATCAAAGTCTCTATAGTGAACTACATTTAAAACACTATTTTGATCTTCCTATGTAAGATGATATTATTACCATTTGCTACTACAGTGTTGAACAAAATTGGAGTTTTTTTTGTAAGAAATGGATTCTATTTACAAATTATTTTTGACAATTAAAAAAAGTTTTTTAAATAAATCGATTTTCTTTCAAATGAGCCATTAAACAGCCTTAGTTCTATGGGGATCTACCTTAGTTCCACATCTTTTTTTCTTTTCTCTCGCAGCTAGTGGGGCACTGCAACATCATAGAGAGCTGTTTAAGGGTTCATTTGAAAGGAAATCTATTTATTTAAAAAGTTTTTTAAGTGAAAAAGATAGTTTTTAAAATACAATCAACTGTTCTAATTTTTTATCACTGTTATTATCACTTTTATAAATGTAACACGCTTCCCATCTTAATTCAAAAGAACTATTTTTAACTACTTTCATTTTTAACTGGTTTCATACTCATTTCTAATGTATAAATTAGGATTTAATACTGGTATATTGCATGATAAATACATTATATCTAGTTTAAAATTTTTAGAACTTTTTTTTATAATCATATTATTGTTACTATTCCTTTTCAACGCAATTTTATGTATTACACTTCTAAATACACGATTAATGTTTTGACAAAATCCAAATAATCTTGATAATGGTAATTACATGCTAACTACAGGACGTTATTTTGATTTATTACATCTTTTAATAGACCACTATTAAATTCATCATTTTTTTGTTTTAATTGTTGGATTTTCACCTGTTTTTGCAGCAGCTTTATAAGTACTTACAAACTCACTTTCTTGTGTAAATGAACCAATCGTTCGCGTTTTATCTTTATTCCGAAACATATTTGTGGCTCCACTTCTTGAATAATTATAAGACAATTCTAATAGATTTTTAACAGTTGTTGATATACCAACATAATCAATAGATTTAATTGCCTTACCATTAATGATATATTCAGCATTTCTAAACAAATTAGGCCCATTATTTGTTAAGGTAGCTATTTCTTCAGGACTCCTATTCTTCCCATCAGCTGATGTTATTTTCATTTTTGCGTGAATATAGCTGTCACCGGAAAGGATCCAAGATTCGAATTCTTTTATTATAAAATTAAAAGTAGATAGTTCAGAAACATTAACTTTTGTTTTTCTAATTTTTATAAGTACATATATTGTCTTCGAATCATCAACAATAGGTTTTTCAAATATTTGCCAAAAAGGAGCATTAACTTTAACCTCCATTTATATAAAGAAGAAATTTATTAAAATAATAGATCATTTTGATGGGTAGAATTTATTAAAATAATAGTTCTTTTGATGGGTAGAACTAAACTTTGTGAAACTTATATATTTGAAATCAGCATTAAAATCTAATTCTATTGATGTATCTATTGGTATCAAAATCCCGTTTTTTAGAGTTTCGGCTACTATTGAGCCGGGTCGTTCTTTACTTACAATTCGTTACCACGAACTGTTTGAAAAGACGAAACAGCCACTTTGACTGTAAATTAAAGAAATCAGTGGTGTTATTCAGGGCATATGGTGTGAAGGTAAAGGCTTTCTTCCCATGACGTTTGCTGTTGAATCTTGGAATTAGAAGCCTTGGCCAACAAAGAGTGATGCGGGGCCATTATCTTGAGAATAATGCTGCGCTGTCAAGGTAGTACCTTAATGATCTTGGGCCAAAAGCGCCTAGAAGTCGCCATGGGGTGGCATCGCCATTGTCTTATGTACCACCTGGTATGGAAAGACCTAATTCTAAAATGCTTTTTTGTTGGAGAGGGGTGGAGTGACTGCAAAGGATTTATACCAAATTGCTGATCAGTTGTACGTACTGCTCTTCATCAGTATAGCCTACAATACTAACAAAAAACATTTAATTAATTTTCTCTTTTTTTACCTTCGCAACTTATATTTCAGGTTTTCCCTATGCATATTACTTATTTACCACAATTGTTTCATGACAAAAATGGTAATATTACATAATGTGTGTGATGAACCGTCTAACGCGTCACGTGTAAATTTGCAGATCCAAAAGAAGGAAAAGAAAAGAAAAAGAACCAGGAGCGAAAAGAAAATTCACTGAAAAAGTGGCATTAATGAAAAAAGAAGTAAAAGAGAAGAAGAATACAGAAGAAAACAGTAAAACAGAATATAAAATAGAGTAAAAAATAAGAAAATGAGAAGAGCTTCTGAAAATTTAAGGGACCTATTCATACATTCAACATCAAATAGTCTCCCTGCAATGTTGATTTTTCGCCAATATCAGAAAGAAAAACTATGTCTGAAAACACTGTCTCTGGATCAAAGAAATGTGAAACTATATATAAACGTAGATGGCAAGAATGTTGAAGTTTTTTTGAGAAACGTTCTCCAGTCTGGAAAGCTTTTGAAAGAGAGAGGCATGGATGGAAAAAGTTTTCCTCTGCATGTGGTTTGAATTTGTAAAAAAAATTTCTAAGGATTTTGCCTTTCTTTGAAAGTATGTAATATAGGGATAGGGGCAAAATGTGATATTTTTCTATTAAGAGTGTGTTTTATGAAACTAAACCCAGCCCATCTGGGGCATTTTTATATTTTTTCGTATATTTGGATATTCAAATAGGCATGGGTTCATTATTAATTCCCTTATTTTGAATGTTTTTACAGGAACAGCCGGAGTCCTTATAAAACGTTATTAGGGTTCTGTTTTTGTTGTAACCTTTTTTTTAATCGAGAAGAAACTCATTGTTAAAAACATGTAATTTTTGCCAAAAACACATTGCCTTATGCGAAAGAACGTGTGCCAATTTGATTTCCACAGTGTATATTGTAAGATTTATTTGGTGTACTTACTTATTTATAGGTAATACTACCCATCACCTAAAACTATTGAGCTTTGTTCAAAACGGAAGAGTGCATCTACAGTTTTCATAATTTTGACAAAAAGCAAAAGTAACGTCTTTTATATTAGGTATCCTTTCAGATAGTAAGCACATAAATAGTTTTTTTTCCAGGGTAGGGCGAGCTAATTTGGGCCCCTATCCTGAAATAAAAGTGACAAATTAGATGAAAAATAAAGAAACTTATGGGACCAATAACACAAATCTCTATGTTTTTAACGCGAATTATCCCGATGCTTACTACGTCGATCATGGCTCGAATTAATAAAAAAAAATTAAGTTTTTCTGAAGGAATTCAAGCGTGAAGAGCGACGTTGAAACTTACAACGAAACAAATTGTTGCTTCATAGTCTATCTAACATATATCGATAAAACTAGTGCAAATAAATCAACTGATGGTATTCCTCTATTTATGTAGGATTATAGAAAACTAGTGTTTTGCTGAAAATACAAAACAATATAGGAATCTTGGTACAGTAAAAGCAAACCGATTAAGGACACTTTTCAAAAAAAAAAAAATAAAGTATTTTAGGATTGTTGCTTAATTTTTTTTTTCGTTTAATTTGGTATCACTTCTGCCCAATGAGCTCAGTCCACTGATTGGACCTCGTTTTGGTTCAGAAAAGGACATTTCATGCTTAGTTTGTGGACAATTCCGAAGTGAAGTCGTCTTAATAATAATAATAGGACTATATACTAGCTTTAGAATTAGCATTAAACTTGAAATTCTTCGTTGTAAAGGGAAATAACTCGATCTCCGGAGTTCGTATTATGGTTTCTTTGTTGTTCATTTCGAATTATACTAAAGTGTGAATTTTCACAATTTAAAATTGTATGTTACTCACTATTAGGTATTACAGCTGATGAGACCAAGATTTTACACGATAAATGAATACATTTTTTTTGCAGGCTGTTCAATAACTTCCTGGCTATGAAAATAAAATTCATTTTTATGCTTAAGTTCTAAGATAATTTTAATTGTACACTGAAAGTTACTAATATCACAGCTGGTGTAAGACTATGAAAAGCGTTAAAGATTAGTTTGTTGGAGTCAGGCTACGTACTCTCTTTTGACTCCTAAATCAATTAATTAAAAAAAAACAAGTTTTTTTAACTGAAAGTAAGGAGCAACGTTAAAACTTAAAGCGAACATAAATTATTCCGCATAAGAAAGGGGCTATCCACTCCTCAACGCATCGCTCTTTACGCTAAAGTTTGACTCTTCGTCACTACTCTATTTTTTAAAACAATAAGAAAACTTTAGCGTAAACAGCGAGGCGTTGAGAAGGGAACAGCCCCTTTCATATACGGAATAATTCCTGTTCGTTATAAGTTTTTTAAAGTTGCTCCTTACTTTCAGTTAAAAAACCGTTTTTTTTAAATCAAATTCTGAACGGTTTTGAGCTAATGCAGGCTTTGATTTTGGCTCACCGTAAATGAATAATCAAAACGAAATTTGCATATTAATTTTACTTTTTTTGGGTTAAATGGCTTTCTGAAAGTTTCTTTAATCTTATTTACGAACATTTTTATTAGGTATAAATATAAGTAACTTACGAATTAACTTCCGTAACGGACTTCTATCTAAAATCTATCTATCTATCTATATATTTTTATTATGTATATGAAGGGGTTCGCCCCCTTGTCAATACTTCGCTCTTCACGCTAAAGTTCGAATTTTGTTCCAATTATTTAAAAATGGTTCCTTAATCACGAAGGCCGTTAATTAGAATCAGTAGCTCTTATGAAAGTACTAAAAAACTTTAGTGTAAAGAGCGAGGTATTGACTAGGGGGCGAACCCAATCATATACGTAATGATTTCTGGTCGTTTTCAGTTTTGATGTTGCTCCTTACTTTCAGTTGAAAAACTTGTTTTTTTTAAATTTAATTTCTGATTGTTATTTTAAATGATGCTGGGAAATCCGGCGCCCCCTTCATAGCAATGCCCCTTCCCCCATGAACACTTCCTCCCTGAAAAGATCCTCCCACGTAACCACCGCCCCACCCACCCCCTACCAGCAAACATTCCCCCTGAAAACATCTGTATGCTTTCCAATAACCAATACTATATGTATACATTGGGCAAAGTTCATATCTTGCAGCCCTTCCCCGGGGACCCTGGGGATTAAGACCTAGTTATTATATTTTTCGACCATGTTGAACAAAATGAATATCTCAAAATTTTGTTTGGTTGACTTTGGGAAAAAATGAGAGTGGGCTGCCTAGTTGCCCTTCATTTTCTTGGGTCTCTTAAAAAGGGCACTAGAACTTTTAATACCCATTCGAATGAGCCCTTCCATGATATTCTAGGACCATTAGGTCGATAAGATCACCCCTGGGGAAAAGAAAAAAAAATAAATAAACAGGCATCCGTGATCTTTCTTTTGGCAAAAAATATAAAATTCCACATTTTTTTTTTTCAGATAGGAGCTTGAAACCTCTACAGTAGCGTTCTTTGATGCGCTGAATCTGATGGCGTGATTTTCATTAAGGTTCTATGCCGTTTAGGGGGTCTTTTCCCCTTTTTTGAAAATCAGGCAAATTTTCTCAGGCGCGTAACTTTTGATGAGTATTAATAAACTTGATGAAACTTATATATTTGAAATGAACACAAAAATTCAATTCTTATGATGTATCCATTGGTATCAAAATTTTGTTTTTTAGAGTTTCGGTTACTATTGAGCCGGGTCACCCCTTTCTTACAGTTCGTTACCACGAACTGTTTGATATTCTGTTTTATTGTACTTGGCTTTTGTGTTTTCAGTAAAGCGCTAGTTTTCTAAAAGAATACAAACATAGGGAAATGTCATCAGTTGGTTAATTTGCACTAGTTTTACCGATATATGTCAGATAGACTGTGAAACAATATTTTTTTAAAGTTTCAACTTTGCTCTTTACTTCCCTCAGTAAAACTTTGTTTTTTAAAATTGATCTTTGCCCGTTTTTAATTTATATTTAATGTAGAAGCAACACTGCCGGGATCTTTTTGGTTACTATGGGCTGGTTACTTTTGGTTGCTATGGGTTGTGGTTCGGTCTTTGCTCTAATGCCCTTTTTAAGATTCAAAGTCATCGGAGGACAGCTACCAACCAGCCCGCCTCCAAACGTCGTATTTTCCCGAAATGCATCCAATAGAAATAATTATTTTATTCAAAATAGTCCAAAGATCATATAACAAGGCTTTTGGGGTTTATAAAACCACCAGAGTTTGGGGGCAATGGCTGTAAGCTATGGCCCGGGGGCATTTAAGGTTTTATGGAAGGGATGGTTGTATAAACTTTAGAGGTGGCTCAATTGCTTAAAAATTGGAAGTTCTAGTTCCCCTTTAAGAGCCAAAAGACCCCCCTCCTCGAACTACAACTTTTTTCACCAAACGCATCTGAATGAAATTGTGAGATAGTTATTTTCTTCAAAATCGTTCAAAAAAACATATAGCAATTCCCCCTAAGGTTTGTATGGAATGGGTGGTAGTATAAACTTTACATGTGGCTCATTTGATTTTAAATTGGAAGTTATAGTGCCCTTTTTAAAAGGCAAAGTGATTTGAGAGCAACCAACCCCCTCATGTTCATCGTTTTCCCAAAAAAACATCCAAAAAAGTTTTGAGACATCTACTTTCTCAGCATTGTTGAAAGGTTCAGTAACTCTGTATTTGGGGATGTCAACCCCCCCCCCCAATGCTTTAGGGCAAGGGCTGTAAGTTAGGCAATTTGTTCATTGTTTACATATGATATACGTTATTGAGAAGAGGTTAAGCATGTTTGACTTCTACTTTGCCAAAACACGAAGGGCATTGAGGCGAGTCTTTCAGGCAATGTTGAGGGGAGTGTTGAAATAAATCTAAACATATTATGTGTATATTGGTTGTCAAAAGAGCATAACTCAGATATGACTGAGTGTATTAATTTGGCACTTCCAGGAAATGATAAGTGGGGTGATAAATTGACCAAAAAGGTAGTGTTTGCACGCTACTACTACTACAGCCTCCGCTGCTTCTGCTGCAACCACAACAACAACTACTACTACCACTGCTATCACTAAAACTACTATTTCTGTAGCGAGTACTAATAAGGCTGAGGATATAGAAACAAATATCATCGGGAATGTTGAAGGGTAATTTGAACTACATCAAAGCACATGAAGTATATGAATATGCAGGTTATCAAAAGTATATACCGACAATGTCACAGCAATGGCTAATTGCATTAAGTTAAGTACCGTACTAATGCTACTGCTGTGACTACTATTACAAATATACCTAAGGGTATGAAGGTGAAACTTTCAGAGAATTTCTAGGCGGAACGAAAACTGAATCAAAACTGAAGTTGTCAAAACGGCATATCAGCAATATCTTATAACAGTTTTGTGTGTGAAATTAAAACTTACAAGGTTTGTTGTGGGTGATGTTGAACTAACCAAAAGACATTATTTACATCATAATACTACTGCTTCTACTCCTACAGCTACTAAGACTGCTACTATTATTATTAATGCTACTAATACTACTGCTACTATAGCTAAGACTCCTACTATTAACTTACTATAACTACTGGTGCTACTACTATAACTACTGGTGCTACTACTATAACTACTGGTGCTACTATTACTCCTACTAAAGATAAGGGTATTAAGGCGAAAATTTTGGGCAATATTGAAACTGTTTTGAAAGTAATCAAAACACACTATGCCCATATAGATTGTCAACAGGATACATCAGCAATGCTTCAGAAACGGTTATTGGTATTAAGTTGAAGCTTTCATTGGGTGTTAAAGGGAATGTTGAAAAACAACCAAAGGTGCTATCCAGATACTGCTACTACTGCTAGTACTGCTACTACAACTATTGCTACTACAAAAGATAAGGGTATTACGGTAAATCTTTCAAGGAATATTTAGGCGGACTGAATTAAAACGAATTATAATTAAGTAGATTGTCAAAAGGGTCTAGTGCCCTTTTTAAGAGTCAAAATTGATTGGAGACCAATCAGCCCTTATCTTTAGCTCATAATTTTTCAAGAACTTCCAAACAAAATATTAAGACAGCCATTTTGTTCAACATAGCGTAACGTTCTAGTAACTATGTCTCTAGGGTTATCGGGTAGATCAATCCCCCACAATTTTGCAATTTGCCCCTTATTCTTAAAAATTAAATTTTGCTTTAAATTAAATCAAAACGCCCTGTATGTATCCTAGTTGCCAATAATACACCTCAGCAATATCCATAGAATACCTGAGAGCATTAAGCTCAAACTTTTATACTTTCATTAATACTTCTGCTCTTGAAATTTAACTAAATCAAAAGAGTGTAAGTTTACCCAAGCTGTCAAAGAGCATAGATAGAATGTTTTAGACATGGTATTAAGTTTTGTTTTTCAGGTCAACTAAGGGAGATATAACTAAATTAAATACTACTATTTGTGTTAAGATTTACAAAAGGGTGTGTGCTGCTAAAAATTGCTGAAAAACATTCTCCGACCTACAACAAGGAGGTTAAACTATAAATTCTTAAAGAAAAAACAGAGACGATTAAAACTTTTATTTCCTTTCTTCCTGAAAATGACTATGTCAATATAAAACGAACAGAAATTAACTAAAAAAAAACTTTTTCCACAAATTGAGTTTTTCAAAGAAAAGTAAAGAACTCCATTCAACCAAAAATGAGCAAAAAAAGAATCAAATAATTTACCAAAAGATATAAAAAAAACCAAAAACGAACAGAAATTACAATAAATAACCGATCAAACTCAAAACGATTAGAAATTAACATGAGTGGGGCTCACAATCCCTATGCCTTCTCAAAGAAAGAAAATAATTTGTACTTTTACTGAAAAAAATGAATTATACATGTTTTCACTTTTATAGCTTTATTAAATAAAAAATTAATAAGATTTTAAAGAATAAACATCAGCATATTTATATTAAACTGACAAAGCACATTCATTTGTTGTTGTTTTTTATTTTAGTTTTACACGAAACAGGTTTTTTTTTAAATGTAGTTGTCTTTGGTAATCAACAGAATGTTGAAGTTTGAGTTTTTGTGAAAGAAAAGTGTTTTCAAATTTGACTAATTAGTTTTGCTTATTTATTTTCACTGTTAAACGTAACAACCGTGGAAAAACACGGTACCGTTCTAAGAACTTCATAATTTTGAAGCAACCAAAGAAAATTTTAGAAAATAATAGCCTTCAGGTTGGAATTGTACTAGGATGATTCCAGGGAAATGCGTCAAAAGAAATGTATTATGGTGTCCTTGGGATTTTAAATAAACGTCATAAACTTTATTTAATAATCAATGGAAGGTAAAGACCTACATTTTGAAGTGGTAATTATTATGATTATAAATTTGACAAACTAATAATTGTCAAATTATTTGCAGTTATTGACATAATACTTGAAGTAAAGGCCTCCAACACTTCGACAGAATCTTTTTGACGTCTGATACTTTTTTCTTATTTAATAAAATTGGTTTGTGTCCAAGTAGGTAATAGATTTTGGAGCATTTCTAGTTCAATAGCGTACTGACACAGCTATGTTTAGTTTGTGCCTGTTGGTTGTATTTCCAAGAAGATATTGCTTTTTAGTTTGTTTGGCAAAAATTCATTGGTTAGTTTTAACATATGCAACTATTAATTAACTTATTAACTCTTATAATAAGCATTATTAACTTTATTAATAGGCTTTATTAACTTTATAACTTTATTAATTAACTGTACCAATAAGCACGTTTCTGAAGCTTCGAGAGGTTTGGACGAATAAATTCAGGTTACTAGATTTAGGCGGAACAATTTTAATTTTTAAGTAGTAACAAATTATTTAGTATAGCTAAGAAAAGCTACTGAACACCTCTAGTCAGCAGAACTGGAAACCAAGTTGTTCCAAACCCGAGTATGGCACCTTAGCGACTTCATCGTCTCATAATGATTAAAGATAAAATTTGATCCCTGGTCAGACACTCAAACTTTAAAAATGAGAGAAAAAAGATTTAAATCATAAACTTAATTGAGATTATGATTGAAATCATAGTCTCAAGTGTTATTATTTAATTTTAACCGTTCTGAAACCCCTGATAGAGTAAATCTGGATGATTCTGATGTTGAATCACGGGAGGAGCTTTTGTGCCTTGGTTTACCTATTGGTACATCCCTAAAGTCAACTCGAAAATTACTTATTGCCCGAACCGTACGTAAAGATCCGTAATGCATATGCTGATGCAAAAACAAGGGGGTCTAGGTGTTTTGATTAAAAATTGCATACCAGCACGTATAAGGATTGATTTTTTGCCAATGAATATTGAAATGATTTTTGAATCTTGTGTAGTTGAATGCTCTTTTCCAAATAATCGGAAGGTTTTAATTGCAGTTATTTACCGTACTCCGTCATCCAGCCAGATAGAATTTAAAAATCATTTTGAAAGTATGTTGGATAAATTAGCTAGTCTTAATACTCCTTATTTAGTTATGGGTGATTTTAATATTGATTTAATGAAACTCCTATCTGCAGATCAGAATAGAATAGATAGAAATATTTTGCAGTTTTTGGAGGGCCCACTATCTTATGGACTAAACCCCGTATGTTTTGTGCCCTCTAGAATAGCTGATACATCATTTTCACTTATTGATAATATTTTTTCACCTTATAGTGCTGTTAATACATTTATTATTCCTGATGATTCATCTGACCACTGTATAATTATGTCTGATTTTCTTATAAATTTTCCGCATAATAAAAAAAAATCAAACCAAGCGTAGAGATTTTTCACATAAAAATGTGTTAAGGTTAAAAGAAGGGCTTGGTGATGTTGATTGGAGTCCTGTGATTGATGAGAAGGATCCGAACCAATCATTAGATACATTTTATTATATTATGAATGAAAAGCTTGATCTTTTTTGCCCATATAAGAGCCCGAGAGGAAAGAAACTTACCCCAAAAAAACCTTGGATAAATGAATCACTTTTGAGATCTATTACTGAGAAAAATCGTTTATATAAAATTAGAATAAAATATCCCACGGAAATAAATATAACGCGTTTTAAAAATTATAAGAATATGCTGGTAAGGATCCTTAGAGTAAGTTAAAGACTTTATTATGAAAAATCTTTTCGAAATTCAGATTCCCTTAGAAAAACTTGGAGTTTTATTAATGATAAAATTGGAAGAAATAAAAAGTTGTTACACCCTGAAGTGTTATTTGATATTAATGGTAAAGAATTTAGAGGACCACAAGCTGTTGCTAAGAAGTTTAGTGAATATTTTGCTAGTATTGGATCATCTGTTGTTTCAGGAGAAGTTGACCTTTCTTCCCCAAGGTCGCATAAAAAATATCTACCGCCCACTGAAGATACGAGCATATTTATGGCCCCGGTTACTTTTGCAGAATTTCAAAAGGTCATTAAGAATTTAAAAAATGGTAATTCATTGGGATATGATGAACTTTCAACTAATTTGCTAAAAAATATTGCAGGTGTAATTTTTGAACCATTGCTTCATATTTTAAATTTATGCATTTTCTCAGGTACATTTCCTAAAAGATGGAAAATTGCACATGTAATACCATTGCATAAAAAAGGAGATAAATCTGATACAAATAATTATCGTCCTATTGCAATTTTATCACCATTGTCTAAAGTATTGGAAAAAATTTTAAAAGGAAGGATTACTAATTATCTAGGTAAAATAAATTTTTTTACCAAATATCATTTTGGATTTAGGGCAGGCCATTCGACGGAACAAGCAGTTGCAGCTCTTGTATTAGAAATAAATGACTGCTTAGATAGTAATTATCATGTATCTACTGTTTTTTATGATGTTAAAAAAGCATTTGACACTTTAAACCATGAAATTCTTTTTGATAAAATGGAAAATTTCGGTATAAGAGGGAAAGGACTAGAAATAATAAGATCATACCTTTATGGACGTAAAATCGTGGTAGATGTTGATGGACATTTGTCTAGTTTAAATGATCTTGAAGATATTGGTGTCCCACAAGGATCGGTATTAGGTCCGCTTTTATTTTTGATGTATATTAATGATCTTACACGATGTTTGCAGGGAAATAATGGTCTTGCAATTTTATTTGCAGATGACACAGCTGTTTCTGTTAAAGCGAAGGATTCATCTACATTAATTCAAAATTTGTTTAACACTGTTAGTTCAGTTAATCGATGGTTTGTTTCTAATTGGCTTAATAAAACGTCATACGTTCTTACCATCTCTACGTTTGTTGATAATGTTATTAAAAAAATGTGTTGTAAGTGCCAGTTACGTATGATGTATTATTAGTTGAAAATAAAAGTCAAGTCAAGTCAAGTCAAGTCAAAATTATTTAGTACCGAATTTTAAGAAGACTGAATTTATGGTTTTTGGTCATTCAAAACGTGCTACTAAAAAAATTTCATGTCAGGAGCTTCAAGTTGGTGAGCATAAAATACGTAGAGTTCAATCGTATCGTTATTTAGGAGTTTTTATTGATCCCCTTTTGTCATTTCAAACTCATATTGATCATTTACGGGTGAAACTTTCGCAAAATATTGGGTCTATGTATCGTTTGCAACATGTTTTTCCATTTTCAATTTAAAAAATAATTTATCATTCTTTGAATGCTCCTTATTTAAATTATTGCACAATTATTTATTTAAATACTTTTTGGACGCATATAAAACCCCTACAGATCCTTCAAAATAAAGCAGTGAGAATACTTGGAAATTTTTTACATCGTCCATCAAAACTTAGAGATGCATTGGAAAATGAAACATTATTTCTTTTCTTGAATTTATTAGATCTGAAACATATAAGAGAACTTAATATATCAATATGGCATTTTAAAATACATGATCCTAGTAGTTATTTTTATGAAAAATCTCTGTTGATTCTGCCCCCTCCTTCGGCTCTTAGGTGTTCTGGGACATATCGAATTCCCTTTGTTAATTGTGAAAGATCTAGATTTTCAATTAGATACCAAATACCATTTATTTCAAATAAATATAGGCTGAAAGATAGAATTCAAATTGAGGCATCATTTCGGCAAATATCAGTTCTAAGGAAGAAAATATTAAAATTATGTATTGACCTGTGATGGTGGAATAGAGATTTTTTTATTATTATTATTACTTTTTTTGTTTATATTTGTTACCCATGTTGGGATAGCCTTCCGTGCCTCACTTGTCCAGCGTTTGTTTTCTTTATGTTTGTTATGTTTTTTGTTTTTTTCTTTAACCAGGTTTTTTTTTTTTTTTCTTTTATTTATATATTTTTTTATGATTATAAAATTTTTTTTTTTTTTTTTTTTTTTTTTTTTACCCAATTTTACGAGCTTTGCTCTCTGTTGGGGGTATATGTTTTTTGTTATGTTGAATTAATCAAATAAACAGTAAACAGTTAACAGTAATGCAGATGGATCGCAGCTGAATCTTGGTAAACGCCGCCTTGTGAAAGTTTATAATGCTGTTTCCCTCCCTCATATTCTATACCTGATTCTTTTCTGGGACATTTTTAACCAATCGGATAAAATAGAAATCAGGAGGGCCTATTTTAAATATTTAAAGTTCCTTATCTGGGTTCATGGACTAGGAATGGTGGACCCATACAGCTTGCCAGATCCTCTTGATGCTGCAGATAAGCTTTTTTCCAAGCTTACAGGTTATCCGTCGAACCACCCTTGGAATCATGTTTTGTATTAATGCTAGTTTCCTTTTTATTTATTTGTTTATTTACTTTTTTCCTGGGTTACTATTATTTTTTTATATTGTATTATTTATTTATATGATACATTTAAAGAGGTTTACAACCCGTAGAGTGGCTTAATTTTCTGAATTGTTAGGTTTATTGAGTTTTAATTTGCACGTATTTGCTCCTGTTTGTGTGTGTGTTTTTTTCCATTTTCTTTCTTTTTGTTATACTCCTTCTTCATGCTTTGTATTTTTAATGGGTTATAAAATAAATAAATAAATAAAAAAAGAAATAGTTATTATAATACTACCAGCCAAAATTATAGCTTATAGTGCCACTGCGAGTTTTTTCTTAGTTGTCTAGGAATTTCTAAGCAATCGCACTGTATTCTTTTTTCTTTCTTATGTCGAACTGTTTATTAGGGTAATCTTAGCTATAAAATTCAGCAAAAAATGACGGTCTTATTAGTCACTATTTAAAAAAATTTTGCGTCAAAAAGTTATTTCGAGGGCAGCAAAAGTTAAAAATCTATGTAAAATTTAAAGAATAAGCAAACAAAAAAAATGTTAAAGTTGAATTTATTGTTTTGGGAAGGGGGATGAAAAAGGTAAAATTATACGAATTAGAAGGAAAACATAGTAAATTATGGGTAAAACCTGAATCTCTCGGGAAGTGGGAGGAACTACTGCTTTCCATGTCTGTGCACGGTCCTTTTTCACTCCAACCTATTCAAAGTTTCACTCTTTATCCCTCCCCCAAACGAAGCTCCCATGAATTATGCAGAAACTGAAGGTCTCACCTCCTTTACTTGTCTTTGAAGCCTATCATGCCAATTCAAGATACTTTTCATTTTCTTTTGATATTGGTAGGTCGATAGCAAAGTGTATTCAGCAACAGTTCATTTGCTACAAGGAGAGAATCAACTTGAACAATGGCTGACCCAAACTGCATTCAAGTGAATGGAAGATATGGCCTAGCTGAAATTAATGAAAACAGCAATCCAGAACCTGGTCCCAGGGATTTTCTTCTGCATTCCAATGAATCTGGCGACCAAGTGAAACTGAAGAAAGAGTTGGGCTTGATGGAAGGGACTGCAATTATCCTTGGTATTATCATGGGGTCGGGTAAGTGAATAATTGCACTCAGACATTGGTCACATATTATTTATATTAATATTAAAAGTAAAGAAATATTACGATGAATAGAGAAAATCTCCATTCTTCTTTTTTCGAATTGTTCTGGAAAACAGTAAACTTCACAAAATACGCAATTTATGATGCTTTCATGGGTGAATTTTACCCATAATATCCATTTTTCATAGAAATTATTGGAAAAGCCGTTATAGAAAAAAAGAATTATACAGAGGGAGGAAGCTTAGGAATTTTTTAGTCAACTTATATGAAAATTCTTGGCAAATTCTCGTTCGTAAATATAATATTTTGTTGTTGTCAATTAATTTATAAATTTGAATTATTCTTTTGGTCTTTAAAAACATTCATAAAACAATATAAAAACACTAAAATATAGTTCGTGGAACCTTTGCAGCAATTTTTCAGAAAGCAGCAGTTCCAAAGAGCACATATTTCGGAGCTTTGCTGCAGTTCAGTTGTTTTGTGTGGCGAAAGGAGTCTGGTCTGCGGTCTACCTTCTTCTACCTCTTTCTTCTTCTACCTCTCCCCGGTCTTTTTCTACAGTTCTTAAAGGTCTACCTTTAAGAACTGTAAGCCCATTTTTCCACTTTTGAGCGATTATATTACACCACCTGTCGGCTCTACCTTGACTGGTTTATCGGCTGTTTCTACTAAAAACTGTACCGGAAAAAAACATTACCCAAAGCTTTTTCTTTAAGAGGGCTAGAGGAAAGGGCCCCTATCCAAAGGGGACACTAGCGACTCTTAAAATCTGGCAACAGTTGAAAGTAGGTGCTACTTTGCACTAAATGCTATAATGACAAAGTTCTCACTTCATTACGCTCAGAAAATTTCTATTCATCGTACTTTTATATCATCGCACTCAGTTTAACTTTAAAAAAGCTGGTCATTAAGAGGGAGAACTCAGGAGGGGTGGGGCTCGTTTGGCTTGTTTACCAGCGGTATACATAAATCTCTGTCAGAAATGGATTTGGCTGGAATTTTTTCAGTGGAAGGGCAAGAGAGAAAAAAAAGCTTCTTCTATCGTACCAAAGTTAAAAAACAGTTATCATGTTCATAAACTGAGTTTGTACATTTTTAGGTCTTAGAAGGAGAGCCTGTTTTCTAAAAAAAAAACTGTCAAAGTAGTTGACCTTCTATTATAGATTCTATCGATAATTTACCATAAAACGATCGTGCAGTCTACATTTTATTTTCGTGGGAAAGAATATTAAATGAAATTACAAGAAGCTTACATGGGTCGGATGAGTACATCAGTCTACCAGTTGCCACCCTCTCAACGCCTTTGTGAAAGTGGCATATAGGCATAGGGGAATTCCTGGGTAAGACTTGTCTTAATGAACTAGTTTTAATTAATTTTAATTTAATTTAGGGCAATTAGCTTTAAAAACTCTTTTAGGTGTTTTTAAACCATACTTGTACCATATTTACAGTATAGCTGAGGGGTCAAGGGATAAAACGGCATATTTTCAAAACAATATCCAGCTTATTTAGATCCAAACCAAATGACGAAAGAAAGACTGCTAAAATTAATGTTTGAATGCTGTAATATTATATAAGGTTAGAAGAAAATCTGGTACTTGTTAATTATTCTGAACCCACTCAAGAATTTTGCTCTGTAAGATCTGACAAAAACCAGTTTGCCTCTTTGCAACCGGTTATGATTTGCATATACTGAGTAAGAAAAAATACGCTGTCAGTATATTTTAATTAAATGTTTAATATGTTGAAATGGTTAGGGGTTAGGTTAGGCTATGTATTTAATACAATGCGTTCTTGGCGGCCTGCTTTCCATAATTTTCTGTTGTAGTTCCCATAATTTTGTTAATAAAGTATTATATGTTTCATGAAATTTTGGTATACTTCATTAAGATTAACCTAACTTAACTTCTTGGATGTGTTCTGAATAATTAAGAAGTACCGAAAATTTTATATAATGTAGTGAAATAAGGCCTAAGAATTTGCTTTGGGGAGAAATCTTTACCTAAGAAGACACAAGAAAAACTATGTTTCTTTCTTGTAATGTGATTTATTGTTACAAGGATATCATGATACAAGGATACTAATGATACAAGGATATCAAAAATATCTTCGCCATAGTGGAAATTTTCTTTTCGTGCCCATGTCCCAAAAATTGGTTCAAAGGTTAGAATAATGTTCGAAGTATTGGTGATATAACATATATGTAAGTATATGACTGTTTTTTTTGCGTGTGTTTTGGTTGCCTTGTGGAGGAGTTTCATAATTATGTTACCCGCACTGGCTCCCAATAGCAGCTTTAATTGCTAACCATTTTAAGTGTTTTTTCCTTGTGTTTCTTCTAATAAATTAGTCCTCTTTTTAAGCAAAAGTCCATCATTCTATCTAAGAAATCGTCCATCTTCCGCCCTCACCCCCTGAAAAATGGCCAAGTCTGCCGACTTCCCAGCCTCTCAACAACAGTAATGAAACTATGGTATTAACTTACCTCATCAAATTGGTGTGGTATTCATGAAACATGAATACTCTAACAAAAAGTTTGAAAGAATAAACCATTTGATACCTGACCATGGTCTTAACGTACCACATCTTCATAGAAATAGTGAAGGTCCAATAGTTATTAAATTGGCCCGTATGGCATTAATGAAATAAATAAATATACCGGTGCATGCATATAATAATGATGGCATACTTTTTTTTAACTTAAATACCTCTCCAACCAAATATTTGAAAGAATAAATCATTTGATACCTGACTGGTTGTTGTTTTGCGAAAAGAAAAGAAAAAAACAGGTGAAAGCAAATAACATCATTAAAACGTAAAAAACATAAAATATGCTGAATGTAGGGGGATAATGGATGTATCAAACCCTCGCTCTTTGCGCTGACCTGCAAAGTTTATGCTTTATATTATTTTAAACTGAAATCTAAATTAAAGTATCTATACTATCTAATATAATTGTAAAACTGCTTATCTTCTTACTATTCCTGTGTTTAGTTTAGCAAAAGTTCCAGAGAGGTTTCGCTCCTTTGCATTTCTGTTTAGAATAAATCCGAACACATTTTTCTACAGGGGGTTTCAGACGTGTTCTGAAAGTAAAATAGAGTATTTTTTCATCGGCTTCGTGCGTACTGCGCCATTGTGTCACAGTTTTGGCACAATTGCGACCCTTTTGAAATTTAGTACGTGAGATTCTTCAACAATACACAAAAACAATAATTAAATCGTCGCATTTCAACATAACAAGGACAATAGTAAATTTTCTTTTTTGTTAATGTTTTAATTTTACCTATTTTATTGGGAAAACTATTTTTTTGAAAGGAATAATATGGATCAGGGCTACAATTTGGGCTAGTTGAGTGATTTGAATGTCGATATTTATGGGTAGATAAATATCGGTAGACCTTTGACCATGAAATTTCCCACAAAATTGTAAGAACTCGTGCTCATCAATACCTCCCTCACTTGTTGATCTTGCCACTCAGCTGGAGTGTTCCAGCTATCATGCCAAGAGTGCTTTCTTTGCTATAATTGGTACTTGCTCAGATGACTAGGGGCCTTTTCCACTGAGAAACAGAGTTGTCAGCTTTTTGATCCATGAAAGTGTCCCCCAAGAATACAATGTTGTGCATCTAGCTAAAATGTGTCCATCTTGAAGTATGAAAAACCAACGGTTATTTTTTTTTTTTTATCAGGTGTATTATTCACAAAAGACGCTTTGTAAACCTCATTCAAAGCGGCCAGTTAGTATCAAATATAATGAAAATATAAACATTCATATAAAATATTCAGGCAAAATTACTTATTCGGGGCTCCCACGGCGTCATCAAAGTTAATAAAGTTTTTCATGAAATTGCGCGCACAGAAGAAGATTTTAGCTTACAGAAGATTTTAACCTTTTTGACTTTATAGCATTTTTCATAGCAAGAATTAATCAGGCATGGAGGTGAGAAAACCATCTTCTTATGCATTTTCCCCATTTAATATTTAAGGCTACCCTTATTCTTTTACCAAGACAAATATTTAAACAATTATGTACTATTTATATATGTACTGTTTATAGATACAGACACTTATTTGTTTCTGCTTCAAAATTTGTCCCAAGTTTTTTCCGACAGCAATAAAGTCGACAAAGTTATGCGAGGAAAACGGTTTATTAATTTTGTGGACAGCTTTTTTAACTTATTGTCACCGTGGGAGCCTGCATTATTATGAAAGCAGGAAACTCGTATAAACTTATAAATCCCTTGATTTGAAGAAAATACTTTGAAGAAAGGCCTTACATCAATTCTGATGCGTTCATAATTTACATTTATCGTAAATGATTCAAATTTTTGGATTAACAATTTACAATTCAAGTATCGATAGTAAATTTTATTTGTTAAATCAGTACGTACGGAGCTTCAGAGCTGAACTTGGATAAAATCTATTTTTGGGGAGGAACGCACAACCCCCAGGTTGTCCATCCTCTAAAGCTGGAAAGCTATGCATATAGTTTTTAACAGCTGTAATTCTATTGGCTGTATTGGAGCTTTTACCTAACAGATTTTACATAGATAGAATTTAGTCCAAAAGTGATTTCATAAGATAGGTCTAAAATAGCTTTTTAACTCCATATTTAAGAACAAACCTTGAGTATCCGGATGAAGCTTTATTGTCCATTCTACAAAACAAACAATGAAAACGATTCCAGGCGGGGCTATGTCGATTCTGCTGTTATATTTTGCGCAAACAATATTTGTCTCACTTTTCGCAATTCGACAGTCCTAAAACTAAGAATCCTTCTAGGATTATTTATTTCACCCAAAGGAGTGAATAAATTTTTATTTCAGGAATATTTATTTCGCCCAAAGGAGTGCTCAAGGAAGCAGGGTCTGTTGGTTTCTCAATTGTGGTATGGATACTCTGTGGTTTTCTATCTACAATTGGTGCTCTCTGTTATGCTGAACTAGGTACCTCCATACCCAAGTCTGGGGGTGATTATGCCTATATTAAAGAAGCTCTTGGACCCTTGCCAGCTTTCCTCTATTTGTGGGATGCAAACTTGATTTTTGTGTAGGTATTTTCTTTCATTTTGTTAATTTTTTCATTTCTTACTAATAGCCGTTGCAAAATTAAAACTGAGGCTCATAACAAGGTTGCTACTGAGAATTTTAAAATATTTCAACACTTACCTGCATGTAACTCAATTTCAAGACTTGAAAAAAAAGGGTAATAAGTAACAATAAAATACAGACTTAATTTACTTTTTGAGGATTATGTTTAATATTCATCCTCTTCCGTAATTCCAAGCTCATGACTGAGAGAGAGAAATTTATTCAAAAAACAAATGACAACTATAGTTTAACAGTTACCAGGGGCGCACTTTGCTGTGGGGCAGGGGGCAACTGCCCCTCCTAGACCATGGTTGCCCCCCCACCCAGACACTGTTGGTTAAAACTAAGATAAGCCTGCATGATTCAAGCATCCAGAGGAACGGGTCAGTTTTTTTTAGTATATCTTTACCTTTATGGTAATATTTGGTATATTTTTTCCTCATTTTCACTTGATTTGGGAAATGGTCCCCGACCCCCCCCCCCTGTATTTTGCCGAAATTACGACACTGACGGTCACCCCAAGATTTAAAAACTTGTCGAAGGGCGCCGGGAAACATACAGTAAAAAACAATAAAAGCAAGGTATAAACTAGCAGCCAGTTTAAAACACAATTCCTATTCGTTATCACATACCTTATAACTAGCAAATTCATCAAATATGCAATTCCATTCTCACCCCTTGATGCCATAGTTACTAATTTATTGATTTATTTATTTGCCCAACCCCTTTAAAACAAACTGAAATTGATACTTACGAAAAAGTGCTTCTTCAATTACACTCTTAAACGAATAAATATGACTAATAATACTATTTTTTATATTTTGATCAAGTTGTTTGAAGCAGAGACAACGTTGATGACAATGAAACCACCTACGGGGCATCAATATCTGTAGAAGATCGAGTGCCATAATCGTGAACCGAGGACCTTAAATTTACTAAATTATCAAAACACTAAAGATTTGTAAAGATATAAAGGTTGTAGCCTAAAAATAAACAAAAGTTTGTTTAAAAAAAACAAACAAAACTCTTCATCCAGAGGCGGGAATATCCTTCCACGATCATAAAAACAACCGAACAACCGAACCAACAACCGAACACCATTGTTTTGAACTCGTACAGACTGAACACTGGATGAAAAAGCACCAAGCCAAACTCTACTAGAGTTTGATTATGAAACGAAATTTTGTGAAGAGCCTGTACATGGTACTGGAAATAATTAAGGCTTGTTAATACGAATCCCCAAGTGCCCTCTACATGGAAGGGTGAAGGAAAAACAAAGAAGGCGAAGGACAAAAAGAGGGAAAACAATGGTTAAGTTTTCTCACTATGCTTTGGTTACGAGATACAGTTTCATCAACACGAATCCCCAAGTATTTATTTGGTGAAACACACCTTAAAATACTGCACTGTATTAAAATTTCCTGAATCTAAAAATAAAAACAGGAAAACGAGAAATTTAATAAAATTTGACTTATCCAATTAAAATTATGCCTATTTACCCTCAACCAAGAATATAACACATCAATATTGTCATTCGCCGATGCCAGGAGTAACTCATCGGTCTTTGCAGTGCTGATAGCTACAATTTCTAGCAGTGCTGATAGCTAAATGCATCGCTAAGAGATAGCTAAATGCAGTGCTGATAGCACCAGTAAATAACGACACTATTCAACGACACAACGACATAACGACACAATCCAAGAATTATCAGTCATATAACTAAGAATCATATAAAAAAGCGTATCAGTCATGAACAACAGGAAAATTATAAAAAATCCTTTAACTCAAAAGAATCTCATTCGATTTCAATTCAAATCCTCAGTTTTAAGAGAGGCAAAACTTGAAGCATAAGAGGCAGAGTGGTAACAAAAGGTGGAGTGGGGTTTGGGCAGAGCACTTTTATTATGGCTTTCTTGTTTGCAACAATCCTTTCATAGCTGAACTTGATCTATATGCCAATATCGACAACACTGCGCTGACGAAAACTCGAAGAAGCATGAACAGTCCAATACTAAACCACTGGATGAGAAATTGCAAAATTTCTATGATCCATCTGGCACATCACCAACAACTGGACGTACTTCTGATTGCATGGGATCCATCTCCACATATTGACAACGGTTACTAGGGACACTCCATTTAAAATCAAAAGCTTTACCACGGATCACGGATAAAGCTTTACCACACACTTTACCTTTTTTAGGGGTAGGTCTTTGTCAATTGTGTCAAAAGCCTTCATTAGGTCTAGGATCACTATAACAGCCATTAATCCTTTGTCTACAGATACATTAGATACACTATCAAAAAATATAAAATCATCCTCTGCCTGTCTATTCTTTCAGAACTCAAACGGATCAATATTTATCAAATTAAATTTGTCAAGGAAATAGCTTAACTGAGTTATAAAACTGTTTTCAACAAGACGCGAAATAACTGGCAAATCTGATGTTGGACGATTATTACCAAGATCATTTCCGTTGCCACCTTTGTAAACTGGTATCACTTTTGCAATTTTCAAACAATCTCATCCAACATCCAACATCGAACAATCTCAAAACTTACCTTGTTGGAAACAATCATTAGATTATGATGTTAGAAGACCAGATACAGAATAAAAATGTATTTCAGAATTTTTAGGCTTACAAGGTCGCCAACGGACGAACCGCTGTTGATGTTGTACATGGTCTCCCTAAGCTCGTAACTGTAAGCTTCTTTAGATGCAACAATACATCAATAGGGGATGAGAAAGTGGATCCAAAAAGTGGATCACCTGAAAATAGGGAAATTTTATCAGCTATTATTGAGCCTATTGAAGAAAAATAATCTTTAAATTCATTGCACTTTGTGAAACCGTAATGAGCTATGGCCTCATTTACTATTACCTCAGAGGGTAAAATATTAGGACTCTGGCTTATGACATAGAGGATTGTTTGGTAAGTCTTAAACGGGTTACCTTCAGCTTCCTGATATCTCATAATGGCTTTTTAGCCACACGGAGAAGATTATCTAAACCATTCTGAAGACCACGATATCGCTCTTTATTTCATCCATAGGTTTTAAAGCTTATAACTTAAGCATTTTATCCCTTACATTTATTTTTTGAAGAAAATCTTGTGCCATCCATGGCTTCTTCCCATTAATTATTCACTCTTTCATATTCTTTGAGACTCAAACTTCATTAACCTTTTCCAATAGCTTACCATAAAAAAGTGCAAATTTAATACCTGAATCATTTTCCATTATCAATACCTTAATTCAAGAAAACCATCTAAGTGGTCAGAATCGACATCTACAAGAACATATTATGATCTAAAAGGCATGTTTGAATATATGTTATCCAAAAGCTTTGAAGAGGTCTTATAAACTCTAGTCGGGATGTTGATCGCCGGTAATGAATAAAAGAGAGACATAGATTTAAAAGTTGAAAAGTCACCGAAAATTCAATATCCAACATGTTGATATCGAAATCTCCTAGAATTCAACATGCTGATGTTGAAATCACCTAGTATGAAACAAGGATTATTACTAAATTACGCTTTCGTCAGCTGTTCATGAAAATTCTCAAAGAATTCTTGAACAGGACTGGAAGAAGAACCTGTTAACAATGACTAACATGCATCAATGCTATTTAGTTTAGCTTGTGGATTAGTGTTTTACATACCATTTCCATGTATTTGATCAGACCTTCACGGATTTTCACGTGTAGATTATAGCGGATACAAGCTGCAAAAGCCCTATGCTAACGTAACTCTCAGTTCCGTGTAAACAAAATATATCCCGGTATATCGAAAAGAGCAGAGTTGTGATCTCCCTGCCAAATCTCCGTTAAGGCAACCAACTGGAAGAGATTAACTTAAACGAAATTAACTTAAAGATTAAATCTATTTTAAGGCTTTAGAGTTTTAAATAAAATCCTAAATCCTCTGATCAGGTGGATTCACCACAAAAACAGTAACCAAAAAATCTAAATTTGTATGAATACTTTAATTAAAATAATTAGAAAAATTCATCCTCTGATTTTCCAAATCAGCAGTTCTATGAGCTCCTAGGGGTAGAACAAGCTCTATAACCATTATCAAACAGTTCGTGGTAACGAACTGTAAGTAAGGAGCGACCCGGCTCAATGGCAACCGAAACTCTAAACAACGGAATTTTGATGCCAATAGATACCTCAAAAGAATCAAATTTTAATTCTGATTTCAAATATATAAGTTTCATCAAGTTTAATCTTATCTATCAAAAGTTACGTGAGAAAAATTGGCTGATTTTCGAAAAAAGGGGAAAATACCCCCTAAAATTTATAGAACCTTAAGGAAAATCACACCACCATATTCAGCGTATCAGAGAACCCTACTTTAGAGGTTTCAAGCTCCTATCTACAAAAATGTGGAATTTTCCATTTTTTGCCAGAAGAAAGATCACGGATGCGTGTTTATTTTTTATTTTAATTTTTTTTTTTTTCAGGGGTGATCGTATCGACCCAGTGGTCCTAGAATATCGTGGGATTGCTCATTGTAACGGAAATTAAAAGTTCTAGTGCCCTTTTTAAGTGACCAAAAAAATGGAGGGCAACTAGGCCCCCTCCTACGCTCATTTTTTCCCAAAGTCACTCGATCCAAATTCTGATATGGCCATTATGCTCAGCATGGTCAAAAATATTATAACTATGTCTTTTAGGATGACTTAATCCCTCGAACCCCCAGGGGAAATGAAAGTTATGAACTTTACCCAATGTTAACATATAGTATTGGTTATTGGGAAGTATACAGAAGTTTTAAGGGGGAATTTTTTCTTATAGTGGGGGGTTGGGGGGGGTCGGGGGTTATATTGGAGGATCTTTTCAAGAAGGAACTTTTCATGTGGGAAGGGATATTGCTATGAAGGGGGCGCCGGATTTCCCATCATTATTTAAAACAAAAATCAGAAATTAAATATAAAAAAACAAGTTTTTCAACTGAAAGTAAGGAGCAACGCCAAAACTTAAAACGAACAAAAAAATATTAGCTATATGATTGGGTTCACCTTCTAGTCAATGCCTCGCTCTTTAAGCCAAAGATTTCTTAGTACTTTCAAAAGAGCTATTTATTCTCATTAACGGCCTTTGTGATTAAGGGGTCATTTTTAAAGAATTGGAACAAAATTTTGTTGACTTATTCAATGATGGTAAACCAAAATAAAAGCTGCATTAACTAAAAAACGATCAGAAATTAAATAATAAAAACAAGTTTTCTAAACTGAAAGTAAGGAGTGACATTAAAACTTAAAACGAACAGAAATTATTCCGTATATGAAAGGGGCTGTCCGCTCCTCAACGCCTTGCTCTTTATGCTAAATTTTGACTCTGTCTCACAACTTTATTTTTTAAAACAATAAAAAACTTTAGCGTAAACAGCAAGGCGTTGAGGAGGGGACAGCCCCTTTCATATACGGAATAATTTCTGTTCGTTTTAAGTTTTAATGTCGCTCCTTACTTTCAGTTTTAAAAACTTGTTTTATTTATTTAATCTTTTAAAACCTAAATGGCCTGTGATGTCGAATGGGCTTGTGCCAATCACAACTAAATATACGCTTTCAAATCTTGCAATAAAATATGAAAGAAAAACAATCAATCAATAAATATTCCAAGATCTTGGAGAAAATCCTAGGGAACTGCAGGTCTGGTTCATATTAATAAAACCTGATGTACCAATTTCTGTAGAATTTGCATCAGCATTAATAAATGTTCTTGTTAACTAGGAAAACATACTCAAAAATGTAGGCCTACGTTTAAGAAAAAATAAAGAAAATCCTTGGGAACTGCAGCTCTGGATCATATTAATAAAATCTGGTGTAGCAATTTCTGTAGAATTTGAATCAATTTTAAATGAAAACAAGAAAAGAAATAGAAGTATCATAATAAACAGACTAGAAAAAAGAAATTTTAACTAGGATTTTTCAGCATTAATAAATGTTCTTGTTGACTAGGAAAACTTAATCACAAATATACGTTTAAGAAAAAAATAGACAGCTCTAGTAATATTAAAATCAATAATGTGAGCAGCGTGATGAATATTTTTTCATAGCAAGCTATCATTAGTTAATATTATTAAATTGTGTAATAGTATACTATATAATATCACATGCTACTGTTTATTACTTATATATATCATATGTCATTATTATTATAATGCTACATATCAGAGGCAACCCTATAGCGTTGCCTATAGTAAAGGCCATACGGCTCTAATATTTTATTATTTATTTTTTTTCCCAGAGGCAATTCGCATGGAAGGGGTCCTCACATAAAATTTGGAGGGGGCTCACTCGATTGGAAATCGAGAGTTCTAGTGCCCTTTTTGAGGGTCAAAAGTGACAAGAAGGCAACTAACACCCCTTCCTCGCCCACTATTTTCCAAACACATCCAATCAAAATTTTGAGATAGCCATTTTGTTCTATGTAGTTGATTTCCAGATATAAATTATGTTTTTGAGGAGGACACTCCCCCCACAGCCCTCAGGGCAAGGGTTGTAAGTTATACCCTGGGAAGCTTGTTATAGAAAGATTTGTCGTAGAAACTTCAAAAGGGGCTCATTCGATTTGAAATTCAAAGTGCTGGTGCCCTTTTTAATAGTCGAAAGTGATTGGAGGGCAACTAACCTCTCATGTCCACCTTTTCCCCAAACAGATCCAATACAAATTTTGAGGTAGCCATTTTGTTTAACGTAGCTGAAAATACTGGAAATTTGGTCTTTGAGGATGACAACCCCCCCCACAGCCCCCAGGGCAAGGGTTGTAAGTTATGCCCTGGGGGCATATAAGGTTTTTATAGAAAGCTTTGTCGTAAAAACTTCAAAAAGGGCTCATTCGACTGGAAAATTAAATGGCTACTCCCCTTTTTAATACTCGAAAGTGACGGAAAGGCAAATAACACCTCTTCCACGCCCACCATTTCCCCAAACACATCCAATCAAAATTTTGAGATAGCCATCTTGTTCAACGTAGTTGAAAGTTCTGGAAATTATATCTTTGAGCAGGACTCTCCGCCCATAGTCTTCAGAGCAAAGGTTATAAGTTAAGCCCTGGGGGCATATATGGTTCTTATGGAGGGAATGCTCGTACAAAATTCAGAGAGGGTTCATTTGATTGGACATTGAAAGTTCTAGTTCACTTTTTAAGAGTCAAAATATAACCGAGGGCAACTAGACCCCCCACACACACCCTTTTTCCCCCATACCCATCCAATAATTTTTCTTAAACAGCCATTTCATTAAAAATAGTTCAAAGGTCATATAAGAAAAACTCCTGTATTGACGCAGCCCCCCAGGGCTCGGAGACAGGCGTTGGAAGTAATGCTCTGGGGGCAAATATAGTTCTTATGGAAGGGATGCTCGTATAAATTTCGGAGTGGGCTCATTTGATTGGAAATTGAAAGTTCTTGTTCGCTTTTTGAGAGTCAAAATATAACCGAGGGCAACTAGCCCCCCCCCCCATACACACTCTTTTCCCCCATGCCCATCCAACAATTTTTTTTTTAAATAGTCATTTCATTAAAAATAGTTCAAAGGTCAGATAAGAAAAACTCATGTGTCGAAGCAACCCCCCAGGGCCCGAAGGCAGGCGTTGTAGGTAATGCTCTGGGGGCATATATAGATTTTATGGAAGGGATACTCGCATAAACTTCGGAGAGGGTTCATTTGATTGGAAATTGAAAGTTCTTGTTCACTTTTTAAGAGTCAAAAGAAATCGGAGGGCAACTAGCCCCCCCCCTTCCAATCCCTAAGTGCATCGGATAAAAATTTTGAGATAGACATTTTGTCAAAAATAGTTCAAAGTTCAGATAAAAAAACTCCAGTGTCGACATAGCCCTCCCGGGGCCCGGGGGTAGGCGTTGTAATTAAAGCCCTGTGGGCATATATGGTTGTTATGGAAGAGATGCTCGTCTAAACTTCATAGAGGGCTCATTTTATTGGAAATTGAAAGCTATAATTCACTTTTTAAGAGTCAAAAGTGATCGGAGGGCAGCTAGCCTCCCCCACACGCCATTTATTTTTTTCCCAGAGGCACTTCTTATAAAAGGGGTCGTCTTATAGACTTCAAAGGGGGCTCATTCAATTTGAAATCGAGAGGTCTAGTGCCCTTTTTAAGAGTCAAAAGTGATCGGAGGGCAACTAGACCCCCCCCCTCAAGCCCTTTTTCCCAAAATATCTGATAAAAAATTTGAGGTAGCCATTTTGTTACAAATATTTCAAAGATAATTTAACAAAAACTCCATTACGTATGACATTTCGTTAGAAATAGTTCAAAGGTAAGATAAGAAAAACTCCTGTGTCAACACAACCCCCCAGGGCCCGGGGAAGGCGTTGTAAGTATTACTCTGGGGGCATATATGGCTCTTATGGAAGGTATGCTCGTATAAACTTTGAAAAGGGCTCATTTGATTGGAAATTGAAAGTTCTAGTTAAATTTTAAATAGTCAAAATATATCGGAGGGCAACTAGCCCCCATCCTCCCTCCATATCCTTTTTTCCTCAAACCCATCCGATAATAGCTTTGAGATAGCTATTTTCTTATAAATAGTTCAAAGATCGTGCAATGACAACTCCGGGTCAAAACAACCCTCTAGGGCCCGGAGGCAGGCGTTGTAAATAATGCTCTTGGGACATATGCAGTTTTTATGGAAGGGATGCTTGTATTAACTTCGGAGAGGGCTTATATGATTGGAAATTTAAAGTTCTCTTTCACTTTTAATGAGTCAAAAGAAATCGGAGGGTAACTAGCCCCCCCTCCGCTCCACGCCCTATTTTCCTCGAACCCATCCGATAAGAACTTTGAGAGAGCCACTTTTTTTTCAAAATGGTTCTAAGATCATATAACGAAAACTCGGGGGTCAAAACAATCCTTCAGGGCCCGGGGTAGGTGTTGTAAGTTATGCCCGGGGGGTATATGCAGCTGTTCTGGAAGGAATGCTCGGGTAAACTTCAGAGAAGGCTCCACGCCTTTTTTTTACCCAAAACCATCCAATGCAAATTTTGAGATATCCATTTCTTAAAATAGTTCAAAGGTCAGATAACAAAAATTCCGGTGTCGACACAACCCCTCTGGGACCGGGGGAGGCATTGTAAGCTGTGTCCTGGGGCCGTATATGGTTATTATGAAAGGGATGCTCGTATAGACTTCAAAGAGGGCTCATTTGAGTGGAAATTAAAAGTTCTAGTTCATCTTCTTAGAGTAAAAAAAGATCGGAGGGCAACTAGCCCCTCCCGCCCTCCACGCCTTTGGGTTTATCGTATGGATAAACCCGTACAATAAAAATTTGAGGTGACCATTTTTAATAGTCAAAACAATGTCAGATATTAAAATTCCAGGGTCGACACAACCCCCCAGGGCCCGGAGACAGGCGTTGTAAGTTATACTCTGGGGTTATATATAGTTCTTATAGAAGGGATGCTCGTGTAAACTTCAGAGAGGGCTCATTTGATTCAAAATAGAAAGTTCTAGTTCACTTTTAAAGAGTCAAAAGAGAGACCGAAGGGCAATTAGCCCCAAACTCCCATCCCACGCTCTCTTTTCTCCAAACCCATCCGATAAAAATTTTGAGATAGCCATTTTGTTAAAAATAGTTAATCAGATAATAAAAACCTCGAGGTTGACACAAAACCATTTGTTCACTTTGATATTGTTACTTTGATAACAGTTTTGATACTTTGATGAATATTTGATTTTTTTTTTTAAGTTTGATTTTGAAATAAGGAATTTTTAAAAACCTGAAACTTTTTGCAATAAAAAACGAACGAAATTTAATTAAAAAAACCTTCCAAAAAATAATTTTTTCAAAGAAAAGTAAAGGCCATTTTAAACTTATGCTCAGCATATACAAATACCTGTTAAAATTAAAAATCAAAACGACCAGAAGATACTATTAAAGAATAAATGAAACCCAAAACGAACAGAAATTAAATAAACAATCATAGCAAAAAAGATACAAAAAGTAATAATATAAATGAATAAATAGATTTTTAAGCAGGTAATCCTTAGATTGAATATGAAAATCAAGCTTAAAGCAAAAAAAAAATATTTTGCTATTGAAGTATAAATGAAACTTAAAACGAACAGAAATTAAATAAACAATCAATGCAGACAAACATGCAATAGATATCAATGTAAATGAATAAATGAATCTTAAAACGAGTGAAACATAAATTGAATATGCAAATCAAGCTTGAAACGAACAAAAGTCACTACAAACAAGAGTTTGGGGATCGCATCCTTCTCTCACTGTAAGTCTAAAACCTACTGCATCATTGGTGCTTTACTGAAAACTAAATGCGTCTTGAACAGTCTTGGAAAGAACAAACAACATCAAATTGAATATTTGATATATAATGATATTAATTGTTGATAGATCCATTATTTCAAGAATTTAATTCACTGTAATTTTATTTTATATTTTGTATGCTGCAAGAACTGGAAAAGAAAATATTTGTAGTATAATTCGTTTTCAGTGAAGCGCCAATGACGCAGTAGGCTTTTGGTTTTTACAGTTAAGGAAGGGGGCAGTATCCAAACCTTTTTAGTAGTGAAAATATATTCGCCTTGAACAATTTTAGAAAGAACTAATAAATTTAACTAAATATTTGATGTATAATGATATTTAATTGCTGAAAGCTCATCAGTTCAAAATTGTAAAATAATTTTGATGTTTATTTTCAATAATAAGTACAAAAGAAAATGTTTGTAATAAAATTGGTTTTCAGTAAAGCGCCAATGACGCTATAGGTTTTACACTTTTAGAGTGAGAGAAGGAGGCGGTACCCAAACTCTTGTTTGTAGTGATTTTTGTTCGTTTCAAGCTTGATTTGCATATTCAATTTATGTTTCACTCGTTTTAAGATTATTCATTACCGTTAATATCTATTGTTTGTTTGTTTGCATTGATTGTTTATTTAATTTCTGTTAGTTTTGGGTTTCATTTATTCTTTAATAGTAGTTTCTGGTCGTTTTGAGTTTGAATTTTATCAAGTATTTGTATCTGCTGAGCTTAAGTTTAAAATGGCCTTTACTTTTCTTTGAAAAATTTATTTTTCGGAAAGTTTTTTTTTAATTATAAACAAAAACTGACCGTATCTCATTAGTAAGCTGTACGAGAAATGTGGTTAAGTCACTGTTTCTAGGTCTATAATGAGGGAAAGATTAAAATGGCTAGGACAAGTTCTGCGGATGAAGGATGACAGGTTACCAAAGATTGTCCTTGTCCGCCACCCGTCTGAACTCGATAAAAATCAGGACGTCCCCGAATGGGAGGGGGGTATCTCGCAAGGAAAAACTTTAGAGATAAGAGAGCTTCCTGGTTGGGTGTAAAGAGGGAGGCTTTGAATAGATTGAAAGGGAGGAGGAGCGCGCTTAGCTGTGTTTGCCTCAGGCGGCCTGGTGCTGCAGCAAGTTGTTAGTAGTAGATGTAGTAGCAGCAGTAATAGCAGTAGTATTATTAAATACTGATATTTAATTTATATTTTATACAAAAAGAAAGCTTGAGCAAAACTTATTAACTGCCACTCGTGTATTTTTGACTCGACCCAAAAAACAGCATTTGCCAAGAACTATTGGCTCATCAAATTTTTTGTATAGCATAAAATGTCACGCCTCGGTTGATTGAGAATTTTGTTTTATGATGTATCAGTCGAACAAATAAACTATCAAATGGGGATTAATCCATTTATTTTGACAGTGCAAAAACAGGTACAAAAGTCCAGATATTTTGGTCATATATACTGCGACCGTCTTCAGTAGAAATACTAAAATAATAAAATTGAAACTAACATATTTATATGCAACAAAATAAATAACTTTTCGGGTCATTCACAAAATAATGAACTTCCGGATTATCCACTAGATTATTTTCAGAGAGAGTTTATTGACAAATTTCATTCAAAGTTCTTGATGTAAATTTTCTTCTTTAATATTACCCAAATGTAAAACAAATTTCCAATAAAAGTGGCAAAGCTTTGAAATATCTCGAAATATCTGGACTTTTGTACATGTTTTTCACTTTCTAAATAAATGGATTTATCCCCATTAGAAAGTTTATTTGTTCGTCTTAGAACGGCAGTGTGGTCTAAGAAAACAACACCTAATTTAAAGGTGTTATGTGGAAGATATATCAGTCAGCTACTGACATTGCATTAATTAAACTAACCAAAAAGAACAGAACGGTTTCAATAAGAGAATGTTGTTAAAAGTTGGCCTCATTTATTTAGATTGTCTTTTTCTCCTACAATACACCAACTGTGTTTTATTTATTATTTTGTTTAATAGCTGTCAAAAATGAAACTAATCTTTTCTGATTTCCTTTGATGTCCTTGGCTGTAGTTCCGGTTGTTTTTTTTTTATTAGCGCACTTAAGAACCTATTTTTACATAATATTATCATTATTTAATATTTATATTATGTAATATTACTATTTGTTGATTATATATAGTATATATTTCTATTATAATATAATATACATTACTGTTTAACGCTATATGATAACGTTATTGTAACACTAGCATAGAGTTAAGAAAAATCTAACTTCTCAGCCTTTAGCTTTTTTCATATTTGCATCGTTTACCTAAAAAATATGCTTTAAATTTATTTTTAAAGAAGTTCTCTATGCTATTTAAAAGCAAAATGTATTCCCTAAAGATGTCTCCAGAAAAGCCCCTTATGACAAACTTCCCGCTGAGACAACTTGATGTCAACAAATGTTGCACAAATTCTACATAATTTCATTGCAAAGAGAAAATTCTAAAAAAAGAGCTAAAAACAAGGGGAGCCTACCTCCTTCAGAGTTTGAATATTTACAATCAGTGAAGGCCTAGAATCAGTGTATATTCATATTACTTATATTTTCTTATATATTCCTTATAAATTCTGTATTTCTTATATTTTTCATAACTCTATATGAAACACTTGTGAATCAGAGCACTCTCTTAAAATATCGCTTGACTGCTGATGCCTGCTGTCACAAGAACGATAATATATGAAAAGACGTGTTGTCTCTAGTAAACCTCGACGAAATGAGGTTTAATTTGAAATAATATCGTTAGGTCTCTTTTTTCTTCTGAACATTTTGGGTATTAATTTTGTCTCCATTAGCGTCTTAGGAAGCAATTCTCTATGGATTTGGTATTTATGAACTGCCACATTAAGTTGCTTCGCGTGTTGTCTCTAGTAAACCTCGACGAAATGAGGTTTAATTTGAAATAATATCGTTAGGTCTCTTTTTTCTTCTGAACATTTCGGGTATTAATTTTGTCTCCATTATCGTCTTATGAAGCAATTCTCTATGGATTCGGTATTTATGAACTGCCACATTAAGTTGCTTCAGAATACCAGAGCAAACCACTAGAGTCATTCGAACGTTACTCGTAATGATAATAGTACAAAATAAGGATTAGCTAATGCTAGTAATTAATCAATAATTGAAATTAAGGAGTTTATTAATTATTGATATTTCTAAATGTTCTTCTGTGGAAACTGTCATAAAGAATCACTAATTGAAGCATTGAGTAAAATAAAATTCCAGCCATAAGTACATTTCGATTTCATTTGTTACAATTTTAGTTAAATTGTCATAATTTAAGTTATTTCCCCTTGAATTATGTATTTAAAAGCGAATTACATAAATAACCGATAAATCAAGAAAAAAATCACCTAAAATATGTCCTCCAAAATTCTCATCCAAAATGCGAAATTCTGTCCTCCAAAATATGGTAGAATTTCTAAGAAATATCTTCAAAATGTCTCCGAATGGAGGGATGTGGTAAGTATTTTATTTTGAGCTTACAAAGCGTGCAAAAGTTGATATACATCAAATAATTTCTGAGACAACACTGGCTTTCCATTTCCAATTGAAACGAAAATATATTAAAACAGGTTAAACTGTTTAATAAGAAAAAAGGTATTATGGATAATATTTTAAAATATCTGGACTTTTATCTTCATACGTGTTGAAAGTTTTTTATTTTTTGCTTTTACCCGTCTTTAATATAGATCTTTTATAAATCTATATTAAAGATTTATCATAAACAAATCACCATGACGGCTTTTCTTCAGACACTAAATTATATTTTAAAAAAATTCTTTGTTTAAATATTTTAAAATTAATTGTTAGTGCCACAAATCTATATGAAAAGGGAGAAGCCATCTTTTGTTGCTTTGCATTAGAGCTCACCACACTTGGTACATTTATAAACTTTTTGGACAGGATATCTGAATTTTGGCAAATCAGAAACGGTACCCAGATAAATTTGAAATTGTAGAACTTCAAGTACCAATCGAAGTCTTCCCCCAGGCAATGCTTCTACTACCACCGAATATTCTTCGGTTTTCCCCGAGTTGGTCTGAGAAAAATGAAGCTCTCCGAATTCTCTCAAATTTTTAATGATAACGGAAACTAATGACTTGTATTTCGTATTAATACTCCTGTAATTACGAGCACTGATTCTTTGGAAAATTTTTGAGAACTGAATTTATTGTCGGGAAAATTTGGGAGTTATTGAAGGATTATTCCCCGTAACATATAAAATACTCATAATAGCAGTTAATTTCTGAACATATCTAGTCCTGAGTCAAATATCAGAAAAAGCCGAAAAGAAGATCAGAAAAAGTACAAATCAAAAATGGGACAATCCAAAGTTGTGTTTAAAACTATAAAATTTAATTAGCAATTAAAGTAATCCCCGGGGAATATATAAATTACTCTTAACATAAGCTAATTTAGGAGCTTGCCTAGTTCTATGTCACACATACTTTATATGTTTCTAGGCCCACAACAAATGCTATCATGGGGCTCACATTTGCCAATTACGTAATCAAGCCCTTGTTTCCATCATGTGACGTACCTGATACTGCTGTAAGACTTATCGCAGCTGCTTCTATTTGTAAGTTAAATATCAGTTGTTTTTGTTCCGGATTTTTTTTTTAAGATTATAATCCTTGTTAGGTATGTGCTCAAAAAATTATTACAGAATGGTCCAGCATTTTGGAAGGGGTATAAATGTTAAAAAATGGTCAAAAATAGATGAACAACATTGAAAGCATAAGGAAAGATCGTAGAAACCTAGGATTTCGACGATCGGGCAGGCGAGGGCATGGAGGCAACTACCCTACTTACGGGACTGCTCTCGTTTCTTTCTTGATCCTTGTATTTAGAAAAAGTACATCATAACTATTGTTATTAGGTTTTTTAATTTAAGCTTTAAGACCAACCACTTGAATATAGCTAGCCTCAATCTACAAAGAGGCTAATTGCTGAACAACAGAGAAATAAGACACGCGAGACAGATAAAAAGACCGATCATCCTAAAGTGAAGCTAAGCCTATGTTTTAGTTGAAACAAATCCACGAATTCTTATATAGGCAATCTATATTATGACATTTAATGGTTACCTATAACGAGTTTTATATTTTTTTATGAAAGTCAAATTTTTGTTTGTAGCAGTGTTTTTAGGGGGGGGGGGAGGATGTAGAAACCAAACTTTCAAATACTTCTTGTTTTTATCTGACTCTATTTTTAGGAGTTATGGGTTTTTATAATTCTCAGTATTGGACGCAATCGTCCCTTACTAGGTTGCTAACTACCGCTGCAACCTGGATTATCCCAATTATTTGTCTTTATCTCATACCTTGTATGCTCCATGCTTTTCTAGTCGTACAAATGTTCTGAGCTTTGACAAGTTCCGATGGCTCCTCCCAATATTTCACTTCTTTTTCATTCTATTTCCTCATTAATTATTTTTTTTGGCAGTTTTTATCTTTCTCGATAAGATTCCGTTATTAGCCAATAAGAAATTCTATGAAACCTTCTGGTTGGCTCGGCCAAAAATATGCTCAAATCGGTTGAACTTCAGTCTTGGCTCGATCTAGTTCTGGATGTTAGTCAAAATCTTGGTTTTAACCTGTTTGGGTTTCAACTGATTTCCCAAAATTAGCACCAGCAAAACCTATTATTAAAATTTGATTTTGATTGGGCCTTTAAGTAAAGCAATGCGTTCTCAATGTATACAAGGGCGTCTCCAGGGGGGGGGGGCTATGGAGTTTGAACCCACACAAAATGTTTGTCCGACTTGTAAAAGCATAATAAAAATGAACATAAAAATTTTTTGATGCGATTTTAAAAGTTTTTAACCCCCCCCCCCCGAAGAAAAATACTTTTGTACCCCCACCCCCCCCCCACCCAAAAAAAACTTGGATACAGCCCTGAATATACATGCCACTAAAATGATACCCATACAAACATTTTCACTATAGGTCCATGAGATAAGGGGGGGGGGGGTGTTAGGTAAATCGTCTAGGAAGCAAATCAACCAATTAAAAATATATTTGAAATCAAAGGATCGTTTGAAAGTAAAGGAATATACGCAAAGTCGCAGTTCTCAGTCTCACTACAAACCTGCTTGTAGTTTATGTGTACTGCGTTTTTTCAAATGAGCAGCGCTACGTTCTGGCTGTATATTTCTAGAAATGCTTTTACTATCAAGAACTTCATTTAATTTTGAATATAGATTCAGTTTATCCGTTTGTATATCTTGAGCGATCAAGTCTATATGAAATGCTATGAGGAAGTTTCCTTACGGTTGCCTTGTTCTACGAGCAGAAGCTTCAGCTTATTCCCAAAAACTCTTATGTTCGACTCCCACTGACGGTAAGTTTTCTGGAATATTCCTTCTATTCACAAGTACGCAATTCATCCAAGCCCGTATCAGTAGTTTTTGGGGAGGTTGGAAGTAACTTATGTCTCCTGCCGGGCGCTGCTCGGCGTAGAGAGTGACGTCTGCCTCCTCCATCCACTTCGGTCCATGGCAAGCGTTTGCACATCGATCAACCTGATATTTGCCATCGTCAGGAACTCGGACAGGCTCTCAGACCATCGTTTTTTCGGTCGGCCGCGAGGTCACTCCCAACCGGCTTTGACAGGGTCGAAGTTATGGATCGTTTTCGCAGGTATGTGTGGAGGCATTCGAAGTAGGTGTCCGAACCATCGTAGTATTCGCTCGGCTGCTTGGGTCGAAAACCGAGACTACTTGGTGAGCTGCAGCAGCTTCTCATTGCTGACAAAGTCGAACCATCGTAGACCTTCGATCCCCCTCAGGCTCTTCAACTGAAAGACATCAATTGCCTTGAGGGTTGCGGCTGAAGCTTGCCACGTCTCAGCTCCATAGAGCATCACAGAACCGACGAGGGCGTTGAAAATCCGCAGCTTCGTTGTGCGACTGATGTTCGGTTTTCGCCAGAGGTGACGGTTCAGTCTGCCCATGGCAGAAGACGCTTTGGATATTCTCGCTTGTAGTTCAGAAAGAAGTGAGCCATCTGAAGAAATTATGGAGCCCAGGTAGGTGAACCTTTGGACAACTTCGATGCTAGTGGTGCTATCCAGGCTAACTGAAGGATTGGCAGCAGGAGAGGATGGGTCAATGGCCATAATTTTCGTTTTAGTCCAGTTTATCTGCAGTTCTACTTTTGCAGCCTCTTCTCGTAGGATTCGAAGCGCTTCCAGCAACTGCTCCATGGAGTCCGCCAGAATGGCCAAGTCATCGGCAAAATCAGCATCTGTAATGACAAGATCTCCAAACTTGAGTCCAAAGCTGAGACGTGAAGTAGTCCTTGTCATAATGTAGTCTATGATGACATTGAAGAGATCTGGGGCAACTTCACATCCTTGACGCACTCCTGTCGTGATTTGGAAGAACGGGCTGCGGCGGCCGTTCACTTGAACACAGCTCTCCGTCCCATGGTGTAGAGCTTTGAAGAGTCTGCAGTATTTCTCGGGGAGGCCTGTCGATTCTAGAATCCGCAAGTTGGAAGTTCTAGTTGGAAGTAAGGGTAAACTATTTAAAAAAGCAAAATTCCGGTGTAAATGCGGACGACTGAAGACATTTTTGAAAAATAAAAAAAATATCTTCTCAATTTAACGGCAATTAAGAATCTGGGTATTAACCTTATTTGGTACATGTCTCTATTTTTTGTTTGTTTAAGAGTAGCTGACGAATAATAAATGCATATTCTAGGGCATCCAGTTGCATTCCCATTGAAGTAGTAATCTAATGCCTGAGCCAAATTAAACTAAAAAATTATGGATAAAATCAAAATTACGCATGACTACTGCACCGAATTAACATGATATTTTTAGTTTCTTGAATTGAAAAATTTTTATTGGCCAATCAGAATCACGACTTAAGGCGTAAGAGCTTGGAATAAAAGTGTTTCTATCTGTAACAGGAATAAGGTAAAATATACTAAGTAATATCATTATAATTTTCTGCTTCTGAAGTATAAGCACGCCGTTCAAAAAAAAAAAAAAAAAAAAAAAAAAAAAAAAAAAAAAAAACAGCATACAATTCATAAGATATTGCCAATTCTATCTACATGTATGACTATGCCGTGGCTGGAGTTGTACCGGAGGCATACCCTGATTTTGTTAGCAAATAGAGAATAGAAAACACTTGTAGTTTAACTGAAAGGAGTTGGAAGAATAAGAGATGTATTTGACGGAAAAACAAACAATGTGGCTTGAAAGTGGGAAACTTAATACTTTTTTTACAGTGTTTAGGAAAATCGGAGGGTTTTTCTAGGGAGAGTGAGCGATGTTTTTCTAGAAATGGCCTTAACCCTATTTTTTACGCCTGTGACTACGTCAAGAATTTTTAATATCATGCACAAATTAAAAAGATAATCTTGAAACTGCCATTTCCTGGAGAGGGGCCTAGAGATCAGAAGTGGATCTGCAAAAAAAGCCTGTAAAATCGTAGTAGTCACTCAAGTACGCTGTTTAAAACAGCAAACTGAAGATATTTTCTTCATTTAGCTTGCCAAAAGGTATTAAAATACTTAGTTAAATTTATCAAAATAGTAAATTTTCTCTAATATTTAGGATACAATTTTCCGTAGCCCCCTGGGGAGTGACTTCAGTCCTCAGGCCACCCCCGTGCCTCCTTGGCTACGCCCTGGGTATAGCCTATATATATATATACATATATATATATATATATATATATATATATATATATATATATATATATATATATATATATATATATATATATATATATATATATATATATATATATATAATATATATATATATATATATATATATATATATATATATATATATATATATATATATATATATATATATATATATATATATATATATATATATATATATATATATATATATATATATATATATATATATATATATATATATATATATATATATATATATATATATATATATATATATATATATATATATATATATATATATATATATATATATATATTTGGTTCTCTGCTTCATTTCCTTATTTGTATGAATTTTTCTATGTTTTATTTTTGAAAGCTTATATAAGCTGGATTGGGCTTGTCTTGTGTTTTGAAATAATTCTTTACTTTTCGCGGATATAATGTATTTTTTTAATTTCAAAGATACTAATGTTTAAAGGCTTGAAATAGAATAGAGCTTTAGATAGGTATAAGTGACAGTATAATATACCGTTGCAAAAGTCTAGAAGTAGCTTGTTGGTAAGGCCGCATGCGGTAGATTCCCGAATTCAACGAAATATACAAAACAAATAACACAACTTAGAAGTGATGGAATTCTTTTCTAAAAGGCCATCACTTTAAATTATTATGCTATATTCAATAAGCAGTTGAGCTCAAATTCAAATAAGACGATTAAACCTGATTGAAATTGAAATGAAAATTTTACTATTGTATTTAAATTGTATTAATATATATATATATTAGCAAAGAGATAGCTATGCTCTTAAAAACAAAAATATTACAGGAATTAAGCTTGGTTCAACTCCATATTTGATCTCTTTCGCGGCCATGTCTAGGACTTCTGTTCAGGGTTGGGCTGGGGGCGGGAGGCTGTGGTATCACCAATAGAATTTTGTTTTGGGAGGGAAGGGGGTTGCAAAAGAACGAAGAAGAAAGGGTTTACTTCTTGTGAACTTTATCAACAAATGGTCTCACGTAAAGAATTTTTACGTACATTTTTAAGACCAATTTACGATTTGGAGAAAAACATGTTACTTTTTTGTGGATTTGATGGGGGTGGGATGGTTCAAACCAGGCATCCCTATCTCCATCCCACCCCCAAGACAAGGCCTTGATTTATTTAAAAATTAGTTATTTTCTAACTATATTAAAATATAATTTTAAACACTTTTCAAAAAAACTAAAAATGACTGTTTAAGGTGAAAAACCCGTATCTGACGCATGATTCCAGATCCTACAAGCTTTTTAGTATTAGCTGTCTTATGGAATATACAAAATCAACTTTCCTTTTTTAGTTAACGAATTTTGCACGTTTTTTATTTTTTGAATAAGCAGTTCCGAACTTTATCTTATAGGTTTTCTTACCTTCCTGAATTGCTATGATGTAAAATTAACAACAAAATTACAAGACGTATTCATGTTCTCTAAGCTTGGGGCTCTTCTGATTATAATAGTAGCAGGAATCTATCAGCTATGTTGTGGTAAGTTTAGCTAGTTACAACTTTCAAATTAATTAGAATAAATCTAATTGCTTCGAAAATGCTATGTTCTTACTATTAGAAAGACTTAAGTTTGTCTTGTTGCCTATTAAAGTTCCCTTGGTTCTCCAAGAGATTTGGTGTAAGGCGCCAAGCATAGTATTGGATCTAGAAGGGAATTTAGTCGTTAGTTTGATTTACATAAGAAAAATGGCTTCATTTTACCAGGCTGTTCATTGAGATTGAGACTTTAAAAAAAAAATGTTGGACTTCTAAGGTGCTTAGCACTGACAACCTCTAACCGTTTCTTTACCTCTTTGCAGCTGAACGCTAGCTAAATTTTTGAGCTTATTTATTAGAAAATTTCAACAAAATAGGCGCCACATCAAAACTATCTAGCTGATATTGTCAAAGAATACAGAGGAAAAGTTCATGGATCCTGGTCAAATCATATTTTGAGCCTATCTTTCAGAAAGTTTGGACACATATAGTCAGCCTATTGGTTCACATTTGCGGGTTAGATAGCGATGGGAGCAGATCAGTCAGCATGGACTAATGAACACTCGAAGATCCTCAACAGCCAGTGAGTTTGAAATGGCTTATTTTTGCAATAAGGGACAGCAACTGTATAAGCTTTGTATTATATCCATTTGAGAATCTAACCTGTAAAACTTTGTTTTTTTTTTTTACTTGACCTATTATCATCATTGGTAAATACTAAAAAATAATCTTGGAGGGAGCAAACTTTTTTTCAATATACATTCTAAACTGATCTGAACCGGCAAAAAACCAACTAAGGGTAGAATTAAGACAAATTGAGTGGTAGGCAATTTGTATTGCACGGATTATAAGATCTATAGCTAAAAAAGTTGTAATCATAATCACAAATTCAATCAGAAAAATCGTTAACGCTTGAAATTGGGCAAGATGGTAAACCAAAATAGGGGCGCAAAAGCAGGTCAGAAAGGGGTAAAAGGAAGTATTGAGGGGAAAACTTCCCACCTGCCCCATAAAAATGTACACTCCTAGATACCATTATCAAAATTTTGGAAATCCATAATATATTCATAATACAAGATAATTTGCGTTTCTTTCCCTTGTTTTTTACCCTTTCTTATTTTCAAGATTTATTGTAGTTCATTTCATACCCCTCAAAAAAAAATTATTCAGTCTCTTACACAATTTAAATGGCATGGAAGTTCAATATATGGCTTCGTAAAAGCTTAAATGAAGTTACTTAATATTCAAACGGTTTACAAATGTTTCTATTGCAATTTCTGCTTTATTTTCTTTTTTGTGGTTTTGAAAATTAGCTTATTTGGAAAAATAAGTAAATATTTACTTTTTAGAAATACAAGTAAATATTTTACTTTTTAGAGATTGATAATATTTTTAATTTTCCCATTATTTATAGATGGCCTCACAAAATTCTACAACCCTTTCGAAGGTACGTCAACGGATCCAGGCCAAATTGCAGTTTCTTTTTATTCTGGTATCTTTTCTTATGCTGGATGGTAATAGTTTCTTGCTTGTTGCTGATTTATTTCCTCTTCTGTATTATTATCCTATAGCAATTTACCTGTGTCAATTATTTCGTTATTATTATATTTTCCTTATTACTATTCCTTCTTTTGTTTTCTGTATTTACACAGAAATTTTTTCTTTGGTAACTTGCCACTTAAAAAACGCATTTTTGTCTTTAAGATATAAGCATTACCACTTGATAATAAATCAATTGCACAAATAAATAATGAGGTTGGGAAGATTTTATTTTTTCTCCATAATTTTTGGCTTAAATTTTATTACTTAGTATCTGTTCTTTTTGTTCTCATTGCGTTCTTTTATTCTTAATTATGTTTGAAGTAAGGAACCAATAAAAACCACAAAGGTCCTTGTAAAATATGTTTTTGGCTAAAAAATCTTCGATGCTTTGGACAGGTTTAAAATGTGATAAAAAATATTCTACGATTTAAGATGGTATAACTATTTGGATCATATTCTAAAGTTAAAATAGATGTATTAGGCTTCCCGCTCTGACGTAATTTGCAAAGATAAGATGATTGGTTGACAAATATACATCGTAAAAGCATAAACGATTAAATTGAAGCATACTTTTTGCAAATGTATTATTGAAAAGTAATCTCACTTCTTCTCTGTGCTATTATTTAGATATGTGTTGATTCCTGCAAGGCTTCGGGAATGGGTTTAACTTGGAAATTTCATGTGGACTTTTCGTTTTTTAATATTCAAGAAATGAACTTAATAAATTTGTCTTCTGTAAAAACAAAGGTGAATTTAACGCTAAAGGAATCAGCAAAACAAGAAAATCACATTTATTAGAAGGAGAAATTGAACCCTTTAACCCACTATAAGTACATCGAAGAATATTTCAAATTGAAAACTCTTAAATAATTTTTTTTTTCTTTACTTATCATAAATATGGGTGAACCATATTGTCAACTATCCCAGCTTAGGAAGCGTTCTTTACTAAGAATTTAGAGGGCTCTGTAGTTGGATACTACCGTACGTGGTCGATAGTTTCTTATAGTTGAAAAATTTAATATAAAAAGGTTTGTGCTTTTTTGCCACAAGCATGGATAATACCAAAGCGCCATCTAAGTCCAATCTTAAAAAACTGTTTTTGTTTTGTCAGTATTAACGGTAATGAAATAAGGCAGATATACTACCATGCAATTAAAAAGAAAGAAAAAGAGTTAATTGTGCTCTCTGGAAAAACCTCTCACTCCCCAGTTCTCATATAGGTGATAGAAAATATTTTCTACCGAATATTGTATGGCATTTACCCAGAAACTACGAAAAAAAAGTGATTTGTATATATATATATATATATATATATATATATATATATATATATATATATATATATATATATATATATATATATATATATATATATATATATATATATATATATATATATATATATATATATATATATATATATATATATATATATATATATATATATATATATATATATATATAATAAAAAAATAATACATAAGGACACACAAGCAAGCATAATGTTTTTCCTTTTGGCGTCCGATATCAAAACAAAATGATTTGTGTAATTTGAATATGAAGTGCCTCAAATTCAAAAAATTGTAATTTGTATGGTGGAGGGGGGTGTCTCAAACTCCCCCTAACTATTTGCTTGCATAAGAACTCCAGTGTCTAAAGAGCAAAACTCCTCATTTCAGGCATGTACTTTGGCATTTGGTGTTAAAAAAGATTATTTTCAAGGTGTCCAAACTTGTTAAAATAGTTAGAAATATGACAGTTATACTTATTAAAAGTAAACAGTTAAACCATGAGGATAACAAATGAAGCAATTTGGACCCAGGGTCTTCCCACATGTGCCGAGGCCTCAATCAATTACACTGTTAAAATCAATTTTTTGTACCAATAAGAAGAAAAACTTGATGAAAGCACCCCACTGCATATCCTAAACGAAAAAGGAAATTAGTTGACAGGAGAAATTACCATTTACCGTTTTCGATTTGCCATTTACCATGTTATCATTGCCATTAAAAGAATGATTAATATAAGGTTTCTACGCTATGTACGTTTTCCCCCTATTAGAAGTTTAATTTCCTCGTTATTAGCAATAAAAGTCCATCTAATTTTAAGTTCTATCATGAGTTAATTTATGTTTGTTTCAAATTTTACAATCATTCTTTATTTTCGGTTGAACAACTTTGCTTTTTGATTTAGTTAAAAGGAATATTAAAAACAACCAAATAGAAGTTATATTATAAATTATCTTTCCTTGCATCAAGCAGGATTGGACATACACCCAACAGTTCCTAGCCGCAGCCCTGTCGACTGCGCTGTCACAAGATGCGTGATTACCTTTTTAAAAAATAAAAGAAGGAATGTTTGAATATATTCATTATCCGATAACTAAAAAATAGATGAACCACAGTAAAAGCCCAAAAGAAACACAATACCCTAATTCCTTTGAAAACAACAAAAACTGAACACAAACACCAACAGCATGCATCAACTACAGTTGTGGAGAAAACGCCCAAGCGTGAGAATCACCTGAAAAATTATAACAAGTAATATGCGCTGCAATTGTTTCTTCAGGATTCGTAATGCCGTGCTGACGCAATATTCGTAATGCTGTACTGACCTGTTGCTTTTTGACTCCGATAGTGTAACAAGTACCTTACATATTCAAGGACCGTAGGTAAATTGAAAATGAAGAGAGAATAAAACGAATTAAATTGACAGGAAGAACATTATCATTTACTTTATGTTAAACTAAATAGTATATTTATTACATTAACCAGTTTTTTAAAATACAGACTTATTTTTTTATGTGGACGGACCATTGGGGGCAAGGCCGTACCCAGAGGAGGGTTAGGGGGCCCCCCCCCCGAGATTTTTGTCTTCCTTGTAAAAAACATAACAAAAATGGATATAAACAAATATTGTATGCGTTTTTTGAAGTTTTTTTTATGTACCCCCCCCCCCGAAATTGTTTTTTGAGTAAAACCCCCTCCGAAAAAAAATCCTGGGTACGGCCTTGATTATGGAACTCCAGGATCACTCCCAAAATGGAGCTAGAGGAACAAAACAGCAAGCAAAAAAAAAAAAATGATAATTGAAACAAGTAAGTTTAGAGAGATTTTTGAAATACAAGAAAATCAAAAAAAAAGAAGCAAATAAGGGAATTAGCACAGTTCCTTAGAAATAATTGAGAGAAGCTTTAGGGTTTTAAATAAAAAAAGGGGGGTATATATACTATAGGAGTAAAATAACAACAGAAAAAATTTTGATATTTAGGCCACATAGTCCATGACTGCCATAAGCGTAATATAAAAAAAAAACTGAAAAACAAAAGCATATTCGGAGAGCGTTATTCTGCCTATCAGCTGGGCGAAAGATACGGCGGGCTATTACTAAACCTCTTCAGGATACTAAGCCGTCTGAGGCCAGCACAGCTGTATAAGCTCCTCCTCCATCACCTTTTTATTGAAAGATCCACACTGAGGAAGGATACTGTTGCCAAGAAAAGTACATTCATTCTGCATCCAAAGTATTAGAGAGGCCTTCCTTTTTAATACAAATTTACCTTTAATACGACTATAAAGTTTTTGTTCAAATGAACTTCTGGAGGTTTTGGCTATTTGATTCTTTACAAAACCCTGACAGCCTGCCAATGCTAGTACCGTAAGGTAACATAATATATATTTTAATTAAAAGACAAAATAAGGAGAAGATATATAGAAAAGTGGAATACAGGAAGAAAGAGGAGAAAGATGTCTTCCTGCAACTACTTTGACAACCTTAAGCATCATGCACAAAAAAAGAAAAGTATCAGTTTTCAGTAAGCAGTAACTCAAAAAAGTGATTTTTCTTCAGATATCAGTTTTGTTTTAAGAAAAAATCACATTTTCTCAAAATTTAAAACTACAAAAGTATACAAACTTTTTCGCTTCTGTAGTAATTTCCACTGTAGTTTGTTTTACCAGTACAATCTATAGATGACTATAGATGTGTTAAATTTTATTCTCTCCTTTAGTAAAATAGTTTTTTTCAGGAATTATTTAAATTTTATGACTGAAGAACTTAAAGACCCGTACAAAACGCTACCTCGAGCCATCTATATCTCTTTGCCTTTAGTGACATCTATCTACGTTCTAGCGAATATGGCTTATCTGGCAGTATTAACTCCAAATGAAATGCTTTCATCTGAAGCCATTGCTGTGGTAAGTTTATATTAGGTCTATTGTTTAAATTTTTGACAAAAGACATATTCAACAATATTCAACAGATTAGTTTCAATTTATTGGGTTCAACGAACATCCACATAGAGGAAGAATTTGTTCCCAAGTCGATTTCAAAGTCTTAAATTCTAAAACGTCGCCTAAACGGAGTATAACGGTTTATTTTTTTTTAAGCGGTCCCTCGTCTTAGGAATAAACAACCTTGAATGTAAAACTTTGCAACGTTTTTCCTACCTTTATTTGTTTAATTAACTAAAAAAAACTTTCCGAAAAATAAGCTTTTCAAAGTAAAGTAAAGGCCATTTCAAACTTAAGCTCAGCAGATACAAATACCTTTTAAAATTCAAACTCAAAACTACCAGAAATTACTATTAAAGAATAAATGAAACCCAAAACGAACAGAAATTAAATAAACAATCACAGCAAAAACATACAACAAGTAATAATATGAATGAAAAAATAGATCTTAAAGCGAGTAATGCTTAGATTGAATATGAAAATCAAGCTTAAAACAAAAAAAAATATTTTTCTTTTGAAGTATCAACGAAACTTAAAACGAACAGAAATTAAATTAACAATCAATGCAAAAAAATATACAAAAGATATTAAGGTAAATTAATAAAGAAATCTTAAAGCGAGTGAAACTTAAATTGAATATGCAAATCAAGCTTGAAACGAACAAAAATCACTACAAACAAGAGTTTGGGTATCGCCTCCTTCCCTTACTGTGAAAGTGTAAAACCTACTGCGTCATTGGCGCTTTACTGAAAACCAATTTTATGACAAATATTTTCTTTTGTACTTAATATTGAAAATAAACATTAAAATCATAGTTGCATTTTGAACTGATGAACTTTCAGCAATTAATATCATTATGCATCAAATATTCAGTTTAATTTATTAGCTCTTTTTAAAGTTGTTAAAGACGAATATAGTTTCACTACAAACAAGTGTTTGGATACTGCCTCTTTTCCTAACTGTAAATAAAAACCAAAAGCCTACTGCGTCATTGCCGCTTAACTGAAAACGAATTACATTACAAATATTTTCTTTTCCAGTTCTTACAGCATTGAAAGTAAAAATAAATTACAGTGAAATAAATTCTTGAACTGATGGATCTTTCAACAATTAATATCATTACACATCAACAATTCAATTTGATGTTGTTTATAATTTCCAAGACTGTTCAAGACGCATATAGTCAAACAGTTCGTGGTAACGAACTGTAAGTAAGGAGCGACCCGGCTCAATGGTAACCGAAACTCTAGAAAATGGGTTTTTGATACCAATAGATACATCAAAAGAATCAGAAGAATCAGAAAATTCAGCGTATCAGAGAACCCTATTGTAGAGGTTTCAAGCTCCTATCTACAAAAATGTGGAATTTTACATTTTTTGCCAGAAGAAAGATCACGGATGCGTGTTTATTTGTTTGTTTGTTTGTTTGTTTTTTTTCTTTCCCAGGGGTGATCGTATCGACCCAGTGGTCCTAGAATATCGTGGGAGGGCTCATTGGAACAGAAATTAAAAGTTCTAGTGCCCTTTTTAAGTGACCAAAAAAAATGGAGGGCAACTAGGCCCCCTCCCACGCTTATTTTTTTTCCCAAAGTCACCTGATCAAAATTTTGAGATAGCCATTTTGTTCAACATGGTCGAAAATATGATAAATATGTCTTTTAGGATGACTTAATCCCCCAAAGTCCCCAGAGGGAGGGCTAAAAGTTATGAACTTTACACAATGTTAACATTGTGTAAACAGTTTTCAGGAGTTTTTTTTTCTGGTAGTGGGAGGGAAGGGTTGGTCGGTGGTTATGTTGAAGGATCTGTTCATGAAGGAAGTTTTCATGGGGGAAGGGAAATTGCCATGAAGGGGGCGCTGGACTTGCCAGCATTATTTATTGGTTATTGGGAAGTATACAACCATTTTAGGAAGGATTTTTTCTGGAGGGGGGGCTAGAGGAGGAGGTTAATCTGGAGAATATTTTCGTGGAGGAGGTTTCTTTGGGGTAAGGGACATTTCTATGAAGGGGGCGCCGGACTTCCAAGCATTATTTAAAAAACGATCAGAAATTAAATAAAAAATAACAAGTTTTTTCAACTGAAATGTAAGAAGGAATATTAGAACTTAAAACGAACAGAAATTATAACGTATGTGAGGGGGTTCTCCCCCAAGTCAATACCTCGCTCTTTACGCTACAGTTTTTTTTAGTGCTTTCAAAAAAGCTATATATTCTAATTAAACGGCCTTTGTGATTCAGGGGTTTGTGAATTAAAATTTTTTTTACTTTTAAAGTAAAGAGCGAGGTATTGACTAAGGAGATAACCCCCCTCATATACGTAATAACATATACGTAATAAAAAAAAACAATAAAAATAACAAGCGATACGGCTCAATAGTAATCGAAACTTTTAAAAACGGAATTTTGATGTCAATAAATGTATCAAAAGAATGTGTTTATAATGCTGATTCTAAATATATAAATTTTATTAAGTTTAGTATTACTCATCAAAGGCTACGAGCCTGAGAAAATTTACTCGATTTTCTAAGAGGGGGGAAACATCCCCTACAAGTAAACGAATTTTAACGAAAATCACACCGTCAGATTCAGTGTATCAGAAAACCCTCTAGCATAGGCTTCAAGCTCATATCTGCAAAAATCTGCCACTTTGTATTTTTTGCCAGAAGAAAAAAATACGAATATAGAAGTTAGTTACGTAAGTTAATTTGTAAATACATCCATTTAGCAAAAGAAAAGTAAAATTTTTATGCAAATAAAAGCTGCATTAACTAAAAAACGATCTGAAATTAATTAAAAAAAAACAAGTTTTTTAAACTGAAAGTAAGGAGCGACATTAAAACTTAAAACGAACAGAAATTATTCCGTATATGAAAGAGGCTGTCCCCTCCTCGACGCCTCGCTCTTTACGCTAAAGTTTTTTATTTTTTTTAAAAATAAAGTTGTGAGAAAGAGTCAAAATTTAGCGTAAAGAGAGAGGCGTTGAGGAGGGGACAGCCCCTTTCATATACGGAATAATTTCTGTTCGTTTTAAGTTTTAATGTTGCTCCTTACTTTCAGTTTAAAAGAATTGTTTTTTTAATTTAATTTTCAGTAAAGCGCCAATGACGCTGTAGGTTTTAGACTTTTACAGTGAGAGAAGTAGGTCATACCCAAATACTTGTTTTTAGTGATTTTTGTTCGTTTCAAGCTTGATTTGCATATTCAATTTAAGTTTAACTCATTTTAAGATTTATATATTAATTTACATTAATATCTATTGTATGTTTGTTTGCATTGATTGTTTATTTAATTTCTGTTCGTTTTAAGTTTCATTTATACTTCAATAGGAAAATATTTTTTTTCGTTTTAAGCTTGATTTTCATATTCAATCTAAGCATTACTCGCTTTAAGATCTATTTATTCATTTATATTATTACTTGTTGTATTTTTTTTGCTATGATTGTTCATTTAACTTCTTTTAGTTTTGGGTTTCATTTATTCTTTAATAGTAATTTCTGGTCATTTTGAGTTTAAATTTTAAAATGTATTTGTATCTGCTGAGCTTAAGTATAAAATTACCTTTACTTTTCTTTGAAAAACTTTTTTCGAAAAGTTTTTTTTTAATTAATTTTTGTTCGTTTCTTATTGCAAAAAATTTCAAGTTTTTAAAAATTCCTTATTTCAAAATCAAACTTAAAAAAAACTCAAATATTCATCAAAGTATCAAAACTGGTATCAAAGTAACAATATCAAAGGGAAAAAATCGGTTTATGTCAACCTCGGAGTTTCTATTATCTGATGTTTGAACTATTTTTAACAAAATTGCTATCTAAAAATTTTCATCGGATGGGTTTGGGGAAAAAGGGCATGTGGGGATAAATTAAGTTTTGGTCTCTTTTGACTCTTTAAAAGTGAACTAGAACTTTCTATTTTCAATCAAATGAGCCCTCTCTGATGTTTATACGAGTATCCCTGCTATAAGAACCATACATATCCCCAGAATATAACTTACAACGCCTGTCCCTAGGCTCTGGGGGTTGTATCGACCCTGCAGTTTTAATATCTGATGGTTGAGCTATTTTTAATAAAGTAATCACCTCAAATTTTTCTTCGGATGGGTTTATCCATCCGATACACCCAAAAGCGTGGAGGGCGGGAGGGGCTAGTTGCCCTCTGATCTTTTTTTACTCTGAGAAAATGAACTACAACGTTTAATTTCCATGAACCCTCTCTAAAGTTTATACGAGCATCCCTTTCCTAAGTACCCTATCCGGCCACAGGACATAGCTTACAATGCCTGCCCCTGGACCCTGGGGGGATGTTTGACACCGAAGTTTTTGTTATCTGACCTTTGAAATATTTTGAAAAAATGGCTCTCTCAAAGTTCTTATCGGATGGGTTTGAGAAAAATAAGGCTTGGAGAGGGAGGGGGGCCAGTTGCTCTCCGATCTCTTTTGACTCTTAAAAACTAATCGAGAACTTTCAAGTTCCAATCATATGAGCCCTCCGAAGTTTATACGAGCATACCTTCCACAAGAACCATATATGCCTCCAGAGCAATACTTACAACATCTTCCCGGAGCCCTGGGGGGAGGTTTGTGTCGACACAGGAGTTTTTCTTATCTGACCTTTGTACTATTTTTAACGAATTGTATTGACACCCAATTTTTTCTTATCCGGCCTTTGAACTATTTTTAACAAATGTCTATCTCAAAATTTTCATCAGATGGGTTTGGAAAAAGAAGGCGTGGGGGGGGGGGTGGTAGCTGCCCTCGGAGATCTTTTGACTATTAAAATTTAGCTCGAACTTTCAATTTCCAATCAAATGAGCCCTCTCTGAAGTTTATACGAGCGTTCCTTTCATACGATCCATATATGCCCCAGGGCATAACTTACAAAGCCTGTCCCTGGGCCCTGGAGGGCTGTGACGACACCTGAGTTTTCGTTATCTGAATTTTGAGCAATTTTTAACTTCATGGCTATCTCAAAATTTTTATTGGATGCATTTGGCGAAAAAGGGGCGTGGTGGGGGTCTGTTGCCCTCCAATCTCTTTTGACTCTAAGAAACTGAACTAGAACTTTCAATTTCCAATCAAATGAGCCATCTCTGAAGTTTTTACGAGAATCCCTTCAATAATAATCATATATTCCCCAAGGGCATAACTTACAACACCTGCCCTCGCGCCCTGGGGGTCTGTGTCAATCCTGGAGTTTTCGTTATATGGTCTTTGAAATTTTTAAAAAAAAGCTGTCTCAAAGTTCTTATCGGATGGGTTTGAGGAAAAATGGGCGTTGAGGAAGGAGGGGGGGTTAGGTGCCCTCCAATCTCTTTTGACTCTTAAAATTTGAAGTAGAACTTTCAATTTCCAATCAAATGAGTCCTCTCTGAAGTTTATATAAGTATTCCTTCCATAAGAACCATATATGCCCCCAGGGCATAATTTATAACCCTTGCCCCTGAAGACTGTGGGGGGAGTGTCCTACTCAAACATTTAATTTCCAAAACTTTCAACTACGTTGAAGAAAATGGCAGTAGTAATGGTTCAGTCTATTCAAGCGCACAGTCCCCCCATCATACAAGCGCAGTGTCCCCCCATATAGCTACAATATTTACAAGCGCACAGTACTCCCATATAGCTATAACAGTTACAAGCGCACAGTACTCCCATACATCTATAACAGTTTCAGGCGCACAGTACTCCCATATATCTATAATATTTACAAGCTCACATTACTCCTACATATCTACAATGCTTTCAAACGCACAGTACGCCAACCAATACAAGCAGACAGTGTGATGACCGGAATCAGCTACCGTGAAAATTCATGCTGTTCACGAAACCATGGTTATTATTTTAGTCTATAGTTGGTAGTGGGAGTATCAAGAATGATTGGATTTGAGAAACAGAAGATCTTACGGAATCTAGTCAAATTGGAAAAATTTTTAGTGTTAGATGATGACTTTTTGGAATTATCTCTTCAACGGAAAATATTTTCTCTAGAAATACTTAACTGTATAATGGGATCTGATTCTCCATCCTTGGATTATTGTATGAAGCTTATGCATTGCGAATCAAATGGATTTACTCAGTTTATTGATATATTAATTGAAATAAAGCAAAATGACATTGTGATTCTGCTTTTAACCACTACCTAGAAATTCATTCTTTAAAACAGTAGGAAATAAGTTTTTGTGACGATGCTCGATTACTCTTCCTCCTCATAGAAGACAATGTTATTTTTTTTATTGATTTTCAGTCAGTTTCTTTTTTGCAGCGGGAGGGTCCACATCAGAAAAATGTATTATACATGTTCACTCTGCTTATATACATTAGGCAGCTGGTATCCTTGTTAGAACTGCACTACAATTGATGACTACAATGAAAATTATAGACTATGCACGCCATGTAAACTGCATAAAGGATATGCTGTACAAATTAAGGAATGTAATACCTGTCTAGAAGAGACTTGTGACTCTCATCCTAATGGATATCTATGCTCCAATTGTCATTTTGATAAGTGTGACCAGTGGGAAAATACTTACCCTGGTATGATGGGAAAAACCCTAAACGTGACTTCAGTTATTTCTAAGGGATTGGTATCGTCGCGGCTTTAAATTATATTGGGAAGAAGAATTTGGAGCACGTTTCAATTGTTAAAACATGAAGAGAGTATGGTTCCTGCGTCATCGTTGTGAGGACAATGCAAGTAATGATTATAAACCTAGCGATTTTTATTTGGCTGTGACAGAAAGTGATTCTTCATATGAGAATATTGTGTGCGACATTACTTCAAATAATCAGATAGAAACAGTTGAATTTTTCAATATGAATCGTAATAGTATCATTGACTTCACAAGAAGATTTAATAAAAATGAAGTAACAATATATTGTGTAAAGTGTGATCCGGACTTTGCACAACAGGATCAGTACAAGTTGAATCCAAATGATCTGCCACCACTAATCGTTGTCGACGATGATGATGATGATGATGACAATCTAAATGACTATGAAGAAGAAATCTAAACAAATGAAGACAAAAGACTTTTTTTTATAGTGAATATATATTTTATTAATAAACAAATTCACATACATTTTTAAAACACTTTATTCTTAAGGCACTGAAATCAATACTGTACAGGTCTGAGAGGGTATTTTCTACTAGAAAGTCATTCAAACGTGGACTGTGTACATAAATGTTGAGAAATTCACTGAAAGTATAATCACGACATCGAAAAATGAAATAAAGTAATGCATGAAATCCACAGCGTTTGGTCGATAGATCCTGTACTCACATCCGACTTTGAATAATTGTCTTCCCACTTCCTTCAAGGTAGTTTTTGATGTGTGGTGTGTAGAATGCAAGTGGTAGACCAAGAGGATCAAAAAAATTCTAAATTCTTTACTGGTTGACAGATGCATAGCCAATGACCTGTCTGTACAGTTGATGGACTACTACTAACAGTCATATTGGTTTTGTTAACAGTATGAATGTATTGAAGAAAATCTTAGGGTATACAATAGGATTTGTATTTGGACATAAAAGGATCCATGTTAAATACATTGATTATTTGATTGGTGTTCATGGCGGTAAGTCTAAAAAAACACTACCATTGGGGGTAATTTCCCAGTAGGTTTCAAATTGATTGAGTGAGATTAATTTTACACTCTCTGTCAATGGTTTGTTAAAGATCCACTCTAAAAGTACAGTACCCGTTCGGATAATACTCATATCTTGAGTACCAGACAAGTCCAAAATAATGATACCATGACTTTTTGCGAACATTGCGAACATTGAACTCATAGAGGATCCTATAGGAATTATCAAAGAACAAATTGTAGAAAGGAATTCCATTTACTTTACAGACAAGAGAGGAAAGTCGAAATAATTCAAATCCATGTGGCGAGGGTGTCCACGATCATATGGCACTGGCACTTTTTACAAAAGCCAAGGCAAGTTTCGATGGAATTTCACCATTGATAAATGAAGAATCGGTGTAGGTACTTGATCCAGTGACAATATGGCGTTGATTGGCGAGCGTGTGAGGAACGAGCAGTTTCATATTATTTCCTGAGACTCTTAGTTTTTCAATTGCCCAAGCAACAGAACTCATGACCTGTGGTTTTCGCAGATGAAGTATTGCTGAAGTGAGATTGACATTAGCTTCGGGTGCTGCATCAAGTGTTCTTCTCAATATGAAATTGGACGGTGCAAGTTGTAACTTTATATCAATTTTAAAATTGGGGGGGGGGCATCCATTGGGATATATTGAATATTTCATGATTGAGTCTACCAACTAAATGGTACTCCTTGCTCACTTCCCAAGTGAGTTCACCGTCAGTATCAACATTTGTTCTGTAGTCATAGCCCATTGGCAGACCTCTCAATTTCTTATATGCCATTGGAGTCATCAACATAAATTGTATGTAACTAGCATAGTTTGATAGATTGTTGCTGGTGATCACCAATGTTCCATTTTTGTAGACACATATTTGTTTAAATAAATTGTGTAATATACCATTTTCATAAGATAGTTAATTAACGTTGGAGGGAGTTGAATTTTCGGACGTTTTCATCACTACAACTTTTACATCAATAAATCTGGACGATAAATCTATGAAGTAGTCTTTATTGGAATAAATTTGAAAATGTATGTTTTCAGAGAGGGGTTGTTGTGGATAGAATTGTTCATAATACCCATGTTTTACACTGACATCCACACTTTCTGCATTGAAAAGATTTAGAGATGTGGTGACAGTGGGATGAGATTCCTTGTGGGGTAGATATGCCATCTAGGAAAAGAAATCGCTTTTCGATCTAACAATTTTTCTTCTTGGTTTCTTTTTCTTACTTTTCTTTGACAAGAATGATGATGATGATGTCTGTCACTTCTGACCTGAATAGAGACTGATGAGTGAAGAGATGTTTCTCCTCCTTTTAAAACCTTTTCCACTTTGTTTCAATCGCTCGCCAAGGGATCGTGCGCTGGACCTGAGATTTTTTGAAACACTTTCTTTAAAATCTTTACCATCCCCCCAATCGTGTAGCGTAGAGGATGCAAAATCTGCAGCAACCGGCGAAATATATTTTTTAGCCAGTGGTATTTCAGAGCGAAACAGCTTAGCAAACCAACTGCCAAGACCGTATCCCGACATTGACGAACGGCCTTTATTATAGTCCATTCCATGACCCAATTGTCGTGGTTGGAGAGCAGTAACATAACAATCAATATCAGGGCATACAAATATATTTTTTCTATTAGCCATTTTGTTGTTGTTGTTGCCGAATGGATCTAACATGTAATCACGGCCAGATCTTTTGTTATTGCTAGAGGATCACCTAATTCACTTCTTAGTGTTAACTGACAGAGTTCCAAATACGAAATGTTTACAGGAACATTCTGAAGATGCTTTATATTATAGTGATGAACATGTTCATGAGTGGTTTTTTGTGCAAGAACACGTAGAAGGGGGACATTTGAATTACCACCTCTCGATGTTTCCACAAAGGAGGTGTAGAGAAATATGCAAGAGTCCGAGGAGAGACCAGGTGGATAATCAGCAAAAATAACTTGATCCATCCCACTAACAGTTCCAGCGTTTTTCCCATTGATCATATTCTGTTTAAAGCCAAGAACATCTCTCAGATTATCATTGAGATGAATCAGTTCAGTGTCAACGGGTGAGGTAATGTAAATCCTATCATGTTCCATTGAATAATTAAAATGGAATGTACCCTTCCTACGATATGAGATTTTTCTATTGATTGCACGACACAAATCCGTCATAGTACCATATTCTTTATATCTCAATATAACATCCGGGTATTCACTAGATTTATGTGCTTCAACCCATTCATACTCGACAAAGAGTGACCAATCGAATGGTATAACTTTTATATTATACACACGATCCTTTCTCAGGATATCATAGGTATTTTTGAGAATGCAGTCGACAAGAGCCACGTCATACTTTCCATCATCGAATTTGATGGCAGGGGAGAGTTTTGTCCAAAAATCGCTGGTTTTATTCAAATAATTGTAGAGAGGATCGGAGACATTGGACATAAACGTTACATAAAAGTCATTGGGCATTGTCAATATCTTCAACACTGATCCAAGAATCAAAATCAGAGTTGTATCCTAGCCAACGAACAAGCAACTGTTTCATCCCCCTGTGAGTACGAGTCTTTAATTTCTTTTCAATCTGATAGATTCTGTTGTTTCTAACTTTTGTAATTCATAATCATAAAAACCGCCAAGAATCTCATCATCTTTCATGTTACGTAGACGATACGTTATGGGCGTAGTGTCCAAGAGTTTGGAGACTTTAAAAATTTCAGTGGACCATAAGTAATTAACTTTTTCAAAAAACATTAGTAGTTCGATTGATTCGAACAGTATCACCAACATTGAGCTTCTTCTTTTTTTTCTCATTACCAACACCACCACCAGCACCATTGGAATACTGTTTAAGAAAAGTGTCAAATGTATTACATCATGATGAACTTCTGTTGGGGTTGAGTTTGATAGGGGTTGATGTGGATGTTGATTATAAAACAACATGATTTTATCCAAATCATGAATAAAAGCAGCAGCATATTTTATAGTTCGATAACTAAAAATTAAAATTCAACTTGTTCTTATTAGCCATTCAACCAATACTCCCTTTATTTAATTATGAATCTGATAAAATATTGTATTATATTTCAATAGAACCTTCTTTACATGGGGATTAACAAATTCACCACCCCAATCCGTTTGAATCTTCTTATAGCAATCCTGTTCAAGGATGATTTCAAGAGCCTTAGCAACTTCATTATCTCTCTTTGATCGCAATGGAACGGCAAATGCATAGTGAATAAGAACACTGATTACAAGTGCAATCTACTTGAATGGATCATTTTGACGCCGTTGAATCTCGTCCAGAGTCAAAAGATCTGCCTGTAGTATTTGTAATGGGGAAAAGGCTTGAGTTTTTCGATAATGATTACCACGAACTCTACGATTACGATGTAGAGTGTAACTTGATTCATTCTGTAGATACTCTGCCACCCAATTTTTTCAAGTCCAGTGACTTAAGCTAGTGCGGTGGGTGAACTTAAACTTCCCACTGCACCAATATTCTCATAAACATGTTTAAATACTTCAACCATTTTGAACGTAAACACGTAGTGAAGTGTCCACTACCCATTTGCATACTAACAGGTGATGGTGAGGGGGATGCAGTGATATTAAGACGTCTTCGCTTGACCCCCCCCCCCCACTCATAACTCTTGTCAAATCATTGTTTCCACTTGGCGTGCTAGCAGTATTTTCCGAAAATGATTTAAAAATATCTTTTGATATTTGACTAAATTCCTTGAATCGTTTTAAAACATGTTTGTTGGCAATTAGGCTATTGGTGATGTATGCTGAATGTAAAAATGTATGCAGGTGGGTTTAAAATGATACAAGTCTTTTACGATTCTTAACTAAATCTGAAAATAAATCAACGAGAATATATATCTTGCAACTTATGACAATTTGATTCCGATTGGCATCTATTTGAACATGTTCACTGTCATTGAGATATGTCAAGAGTCTTTTACACTGTTCACGATAGGAATGTGGCATTAGATCTGCAACACTTGTCATAACTTTAGACAAATATTATTCTTCTTTTTCTTTTGGTATTATCGTTGTTGATTGATGATGATGATGGAGTCATTTCCTTATTGGATTTAATGACATTTACTTTGAGGGGTCTCTCCCGATAGGGCTTGTGTTTGTCCACTCGGCGAAGTGCATTTTGAAGCAGAATTAATTTTTCATCGTCAGAAATTGTCTCATTGTTAAGGAATTTATTGAGATTGTCCTCGAAATGTTCCTTTGGCGAAAGGGCGAGTTCAATTGGAGTCAATTTATAGAGTTTGGCCATTCTCTCTCTCTAGAGAAAACTGTCTACAAGTCCTGCAATGATTAGCAGTAAAAGTGTAAAGACACCCGCTTGAAGAAGTCGTTTTCTTTTAAAATCGTTTCCTTTATTTTTGCTTGCCGCTGATGCTAGGGAACGTACAAGGGAACGATGTTGCTTTGTCTGTTGCTTAACACCTTCTGGCAGTTGAACATTGCCTTCAGTTAAATCTAAACCAAAGTTCTGATATGAGATTAATGAATTCTCTGTCAACACCATGTTTGAGTATGGCCTTCTTAAGTAGTGGCTTTGAATTACCTAGGACGGTGAATAAATGTCGATGTTCATGTAGTTTCTCCAATAACATGATTAAAACTAACGACCTTTTTACTGTTCACCGGCAGATATACAGTAATTTCATTGTCAAAAATATCGGTGACTACACGCAGATCGTCGGGTGTGTTCTGATTCAGGTCTAATAGAATATATCCGTAGGGTTTGTTGGTAGCCTGATTGTAGGCCAAGAGTAGCAATTTCAGTTCACCCGGATACACATGTCTGTTATGAGGGAACTGGAATCACAAACAACCCTGTAGATGATATAGTAGGTGCAATTCAAAGCAAGTGTTCTCATACACTTGCTCTGATGAAACAGATTGTGTAGAACTAGGGTTACGGAGATCCCTTCATGATGAGATCGGACAGTGAACAATTGTATCATCTCCTGAAACCATTCTTCAATTCATTCAGCCAGCTCGTCAATAATCAACCAAGATTTTATTCAATACTGTTGAAAATGTCAAGTCCATGTATGAATTTCGTGCCTAAAACAAAATCCTTCACCGAGTCATGATGCTCCACGGGTATTTCACCATCGATTTCAAAAAACCATCCCCGTGGTCTATTCTCCTCAACATTGGCAATGTTCGGGAAATCTGAAGCACGAGGATCGTTAAGCCATTTATAATTTCCACACGGCAAAGAGTAGAGAGACATTACCGACGGATAGAGGGAGTTCATATCCAAGAAAACTGCATCCGACTTTACTCCGGTGCCTTGTCTAGTTGGATCAGTTTCAAGGATACGATCTCCATGAAAAACATACCCCCTCCCGCCTCATTGATCTCTCTACGAATAGATGCTGATCCACGTCGATGATAAAGCCTATTTCTTCTTTACTGATTTTAAGAATTAAATCCACCGCCAAATGAGGAGTCGAAAAATAATAACCTAAATCCAACCCAAATTCCCCATAGATTTTATCCGTGTTCTTACACACAATATCCAGCAACGTCAATACATCATTTGCCAGGTATAATCTACAATAATCCCACCCGTTTTTAAACCCTCCCTTAGCCCAAACCCTCTTGGCAAATTCATAGTCGACAGTGGTGCATTGACGCTCGTAAAGTGAATCGTAGATTGAGGTGATGGACGGCAATTGTTCCTCAGAAAGCCTCGCGGTGGAGTTGTAGTAGTCAACCGGATATATGCCCTTACACATTAATAAATCATACATTTCACCGTCTGAAAAGTGCTGCTGCTGTTTAAGGAGGTGTTGCTTAAGGAGGGGGAAACTATTAAAATCTTCACTTTTCTGTACTTCAATGAGTTGGGTTAGGGATTTGGGGAAGAAGCTAAAGGAGTCTAAAAAACGGATCTTATTCACGCACAATGTATCGTTAACTATTATTTGCCATTTCAATTCTAAGAGCAGCAGCTTTTCAGACGACTTGGGTATGATATTATAAGAAAAAGAACCATCTACCCATGCGCCATTTACAACTCCACCTCGTTGCAATCGTGTGAATGCCGGTAAAATAAATTCCATGTCATAGCTGGAATTGTGTATATAAACAGGTAGAAACAATTGTTGACTAACGTTTAAATTACATGATTTATGGGCCACTCCACGAAAATTGATCAATCCCGATACAATCGGGTTGCCCAAATGATCGTGATCGCGGACCATCCCTTTATCCCCTTTCCCCTTACCCCTTGTCCCTCTGTCCCATTACCCTCAACAAATTCCCCCCTTACAAACCCAACATATTTTTTCAGTTTTAATGGCCAACTTTTCCTCTGGTAATAGTGTCATTAGATAATACTCATTTTACAGTAATGAAATCAATTTATTTGCTGTTTCAATGAGTGCTATCATAGCTGAGAATATAGATTCCTCACCACCCAATCTCTCAACTACCTCTATCAATTGCATGGAATTAAACGAGTCTCTTTATGCGTGAGCATAAGAGACTGCAATGACCTCATGTTTTTTTAACAAGATTTGAATTCAATGGATCATACACATCTATGAGAGCGGCTTCGCAGTCTTAGGTCACCTTGTCACTCTGTTGGAGTGTCTTTTGAAAGTTCTTAAATCGCAAAAGATGGCCCTGTCACCGCTAACTGTTTGCACAGATTGACATCCGTGACGCTTGCAATGCTTCATATGATTGTTTAACTTAATTTCTGACCGGAATCTAGAAAGGTATGTTGGACAATATTGGAATTCCCCTCCTTTGTTCCCTTTACCCTCACTTAAAACCCGACTGATTTTTGGTATTTGAAAAAAATGTCCAATTGAATCGGGCTCACTGGCTGGCTTGTAAAGAAGCCAAACCTAATGTTCCACTGATTCAATGGACGGAGCCCTCACTGGAAATATAACCCCCTCTTTGCGGTCACCCCCCTCCAATTCTGTTTCATATTGTAGCACAGTAACACAATTTTTAAATGTGCATTAGCCCGCTCAAAAATAGTTATCCCATTAAGTGTTTCTGGATATTGATCATTTAAACAATTAAAATCTACTTTAGGGAAATTTTGGACTCCCATTAACTGCATAATCGTCCAACAGTGTCTTACTAGCTTCCTTTTGCAGAGGCTTATGAGCTGCCACAAGAAATACATATTTGAAGCATTGAAGCCCTGTATCGAAACGAAATCGTTGTACACCTTTACAATCATTTAAATCATCATTATATTTTGGTCCCACCACGACACTCCCACCTCTTAAAATAAAATTCTTTTTAAATTTACCCACATTAATATCCAAACTCCCAATAAATAAAACCACCGACCCACTACCCAACTCAGTATAATTATCAAATTTTGTTACTATATTATCAACCCATTCCATAAAAAAGCCCTCAAAATTATTCAGGTACGGATGAAGTGGTAGCATTTCAGTACGTAAATAACGCTCATACACCTCATCCGCCTTTTCATTGAAATAAATTATTTTTTGTGCGATGGTAGCCTTAACCCCATCCCTCCCACCACCCTCCCGAAGCACTCTTTCAAGAAGGGCTCGAATCTTGCCCACATAGGAGTGTACTATGTCTACCGGATCCGTTATGATGCTACCTGATGTTAGTGAATTAAATGGATCCTCAAACTCAGCCCTATAAACAAATACATTGTGCAAGGCAGAGTCAGCTAAATTAAAATCGGGCATGACAGGGGGCGTTACGGGGATTTCATTTCCTCCACCAATTTGTTCAATGATGGGGATGTTGCGTGGTGTGAAATCCCCCAACTCGCTCAACAAACCCTCGAGTGTATCAGGACTGAGACGATCATCCCATTCGAGGGTATCTGGTTGAGCCATACCCCCTGTAGATGTACTTGGTACATTAATATAACTATCCCCTGTATTCGGAGGAATCCTATTAGAATTTTCATCACCAAACCAATCGATTAACAACTGTTCAATCCATTCCTCTGACTCGACATGAATATCATCTTCAAATTGTGTTGGTGATGGTAATAAAAGTATTTCCATGTCGTCAAATAAATTGCTGTTCCTTAGGTTTGTTGGTGGTTGTGGGAGTTCCTGTACATTTATCTAGAAAAGGAATGTGAAGTTGTTTTTTCTTTTACCAGAAATAGAATATTTAGATTGTCTGTGTGTGTGTGTGTTTAATATGATTCTTTGTGTGTAACCTGGTATAAGAAAGAGAAATTATATCATATTTTTTTTTATATGGTGATTTAACACTTCAATTAAGTTGAAAAAAAAATATTTTCAGTGTTTAATGATCTAAATCTGTAGAACCGCTACCCTTTTATTACTTTTTTTAATTCTTAATTCATGCTAGATCCTAACATTGACATTGAGGTTTTTTTTTTTTTTTTTTTTATAACACTTACACCGAGATAGATATATACAGAGATAAGAGAGAGAGAGAGAGAGAGAAGATATAATTTTTCTTACCTGATCACGGAGAGAGGAGTCTGGTTCCATGACTACATCAGCTTCATGGAATGGGAGTATGGTTTGCATGTTGAGTGAGGCAGTTGACCAGTTGACAGTTGGCTGGTGTAGGATGGGTCCGGATGGCTGTGACATATTGTTGTGGATGCTGGATGTCGGAGCTGGATAGTTGGCTATTGGGCGGTTTATGGTTAATGTTGATGGTATTAATGGATTTGACCTACGACCAGGTTGCATAACTAATGGTCTGTTTGGGATGACTACCGGAGTCACTTAATCCTTTCCTATAATCTGTATGGGTAGGGGGAGCTCAGGAAAAACCTAAAAAAAAAAGTTTTTTTTTAATGAAAAAAAACTTGAAAGAGAATCATCAGTCCTCATCAATAGTATGCACAAGAATAAGTTTTTTTTTAATTTAAATTAAGTGTCATTCTATTTTTCTGATATGATTTAGAGATGTAAAAAAAAATTTAAAAAAAAAGTTAAAAAAAAACTTTAAGAAAAAAAAAACAAAAAAAAATTCTCAGAAAAAAAAAATTGATCAATACAAACATTATTTTTCTAATATTAAAAGTCGCAACACACATATCTATATCATTCCCATTTTGAAGATTGAACATATTAGATGTTAATTTATTATGTTTTAAGTGTGTTTCCTGGCATTCTAAGAGATGTAAAAAAAATTTAAAAAAAAAGTTAAAAAAAAAGTTAAAAAAAAAATTGGTCACTACAAACATTATTTTTCTAATAGTAAAAGTTGCGACACACATATCTATATCATTCCCATTTTGAAGTTGGAAAATATCAAATATTAAATTTTTATGTTTTAAGTGTGTTTTATGACATTCTAAGAGATGTAAAAAAAGTTAAAAAAAAGTAAAAAAAAAAAAATAGGGGGGGGGGGTTTGGAGGGGAGAGGGGGCGGGGGGGGGGGGTTGGAGGAAGAGGATTGGAGGGAGGGGGTTGGAGGGAGGGGGAGGGGTGGACGATTGTGGCACTTTGGGCCGGTTGGGAACGAATGTGGGGAACTTTGGGCCGGTTGGGAACGAATGTGGGGAACTTTGGGCCGGAATAAAAAGTAGGTATGATTTACCTCATGTGCTAAGCTCGCAAGCCATTTAAATGCAGTGTTTACATATTTTTTTTCATGTTTTGATATTGCTCTTTACCGACCTCTGGAGATCCAGGTTCAAAAAAATAATTAACAATCTGTTAACTATAATAGGGTCTGTATAAATTTTAGTAGAATTAATTTCTTTACCAACTATGAATATGAAAGAATAACTTACTTCTTGCGTGTAGCTTTTGTCAATATTCCTTTTATTTGAATGCATCATTATATTTCAAATGCCAATTCTGAACTGAGAAGATAACAAATTGTCAGAGTTTTTATATCCGTGTTCAAGGTTAAACATAAGTCAACCACATCTAACAATTAAAGGTAGCAGACAGATAGGAAATTACTATAGTATAAAGGAAACATCACGCACTTTGAACACAGATCAGCACGAATTTTCACGGTAGTTGAATCGGTCATTACACTGTCTGCTTGTATGGCGGGAGTACTGTGCGCTACTTATTACTATAGGTATATGGGAGTACTGTCCGCTTGAAAACATTATAGCTATATGGGAGTACTGTGCGCTTGTAAATATTATAGGTATATGGGAGTACTGTGCGCATGTAAATATTATAGATATACGGGAGTACTGTGCGTTTGAAACTGTTATAGCTATATGGGAGTACTGTGCGCTTGTAAATATTGTAGCTATATGGGGGGACACTGCGCTTGTATGATGGGGGGACTGTGCGCTTGAATAGATTGTAGCTATATGGGGGGACACTGCACTTGTATGACTGTGCGCTTGAATAGATTGAACCATTACTACTAATAGCTATATCAAAATTTTGATTGGATGTGTTTGGGGAAAAGTTGGGCGTGGAAGGAGTGTCAGTTGCCTTAGCATCACTTTCGACTATCACAAAAGGAAGCCATTGAAATTTCCAATTGAATGAGCTCTTTCTGAAGTTTCTACAATAACACCGTTCATACAAAATCTTATATCTCCCCAGGCCTTAACTTAAAACCCTTACCCTGATGGCTGTGGGGGGGGGTGTCATTATCAAAAACCTGATTTACAAAACTTAAAACTACGTTGAATAAAATGGCTATATAAAAATTTTGATTGGATGTGTTTGGGGAAAAGGTGGGCGTGAGAGGGGGGTTAGTTGCCCTCCAATTGCAACTCCAATCGAATGAACCTTTTTTGAAGTTTCTACGACACCGCCTTCTATAAAAACCTTATATGCTCCAGGGCAAAACTTACAACCCTTGCCCTGAAGGCTATGAGGGAGTGTCCTCCTCAAAAACATAATTTCTATCTGAAGGTCAACTACGCTGAACAAAATGGATATATTTGGATCGAAACTTTGATTGGATGTATTTTGGGAAATGATGGGTGTGGAAGGGGTGTTATTTGCCTTCCAATCACTTTCGACTATTAAAAAGGACACAAGCCACTCCAATTTCCAATTGAATGAGCCCTTTTCGAAGTTTCTATGACAACTTCTTCAATACGAAGTGCCCTGCTCTAAAATAATAAATAATACATTGCGCTAACATCGTTCTTATATGGCCCCGGGCATAACTTAAAACCCTTGCCCCGAGGGTTGTGGGGGAGTTTCCTCCTCAAAAACATAATATCTTTCTGGAAATCAACTACAAAGAGCAAAATGGATATCTCAAAATTTTGATTGGATGTTTTTGGGGAAATGGTGGGCATGGGAGGGGTGTTAGGTGCCTTCCAATCACTTTCGACGCTTAGAATGGGCACTAGAACTCTCGATTTCCAATCGAATGAGCCCCATTTGAATTGTATACGACGACCCCTTCCATATGAAGCGCTTCTGGGAAAAAAAAAATAATAATCATAAAACATTGGAGCCGTATGGCCTTTACTATAGGCAACGCATATAGCGTTGCCTCTGATACATAGGTCAGCATACCACACATACATTTAATGCATAGGTCAGCAAACCATAAAAAATGTTTAATACATAGGTCAGCATACATAGAGCATAAAATAAAAAGAAAATGGAGCTTTTTAATGGTACTAACTCTGGTAGCTCAAGTTAGAGATCTGATCTTGTCCTACTTTGCGGGGCAGAACCCCCAGGGCATGCTTTATGTTAAAATACATAGAAATTCTATATATATTTTGTCTCAAGACAGGTAAAAAAAATTGTTTTGCCCAGAAGGTCATCAGTATATCTTTGGAAAGTTTTCTTTCAGAGGAAGAGCTTTCTTTTACAGCTTTAATGACATTAAAATTCAACCTGAGAGAGTCACATTGATATTCAAAACGGTAATAATAATTTGGGCATAATTAGAGGCGTATTAAAACTCCAAGTTCGATCATTCTAAGTTCAAAGTTCTAGAATAAAATTGGAAAACGATGAAAAAACAATACGTCGAAACAGAGTGGAAGAACTGAGTTTGAATAGCGGAGGAAGGATTAGGATACCAACTGGTCAATAAACAGGCTACGATTAATGATAAAATAGTTAATCTGAAGAAAATTAAAGAATTAACTTGAAAAAGAATTAAAAATCGTTTTGACCTTCTAAAGTGAAAAGAAAACTCATCCAATGTCAAAGTTAGAGCAGTGGCGTTAACTCACAAAGTTTCAGGGGAGGTGGGGAATATAGTGTATTTTTCGAATTTAAGAGAGGGAAGATCCAGGGGTGGATATAGAGCAACATCTTGGGGGAGGGTCAATATGACAAGCGTGCTAATGAGCAAAATCTTAGGGGGGGGGGCAATGTGACAAAGGTGCCAATAATCTATTGTTTAGATAATCGCCAGTGGAAAGAACTATTGTTTTTTTTTCCATAAAAATATCAGAAAAAGGTATATGTCAATGAAAATATACGACAAAAAGTTATTTTTTGGATCCTAGGGGGTACGTAATCCCCTTCTCAATAAGCATCACTGAGCTAGAGAGAATATACCTGTGCTTAGAACCCCACCATAGAAATTTGGAAAATGAACTGTACATTTGCAATTCTGAACGAACATTTACGACGTAAACCATTTTTCATTGATTAGAGCTTCTCTCCTAAAATTATTGGACCCTCTTTGAATCAGAAGCTAACTTTTCATCTGCAGTAAAAAGCTTTGTATTTTTAATATAATTGCTTTGCTGAGTAATTTAACAATTAAGTTGGTTAAAACTAACCATCAATCTTTCAAAAGTTCACTGGTATAACTCATTCTAAGTTGTGCTTGACAAGTTTCTACAACTTCTTTATGGAACATCTATGTTAAGAAGGAGAAGCACTTCCTTCTTTCGTCATTCCAGCTGAGGGGTTATACACTGTACCTCCCTAGTGTACATAACATTTTGCCTCTCTTTATGCCTCCTTATCTACCTCCGGTGCATCTAAGGTTTGTCATCAATGCATTGTGATTCTGCACCTGTGCCACCAGTCCTCTGTCCTCGCATTAGTGCCTTTAGTGTACAAGAAGCTATGCAGTGCATAACTCCTTAGTTTTCAGCATTTCTAATGAGGTATCTTCAGCGTCTCGAGAGGGGGGAAGCACATTTTTCATCCCAAAGTAAGGCATATTTTTGACAGATTTTCAGAGTCACCTAATGTAATATGCATGAATGAATACATTTTTTTTCAGCTTGCGCTAAACATTATAATGCAAAAAAAGAAAGAAAGAGAACAAGGCAATGGAAATGGATGGATAATAAATGAAGTTACATCAGATATCGGATAAATTTTCTCGTTTTTAATAGAAAAAGATTTAATATGACTGACAATTAAAATACATAATACCAAAGAGAGCTATTAAGGAGCTTAAAAAACAATACAAATTTGAGGATATACTATTTGCTCGATGAAACAGTACTTTTTCGAGTGAAAGTAAAGAGCGACAATAAAACTCAAACGAGCGGAAACTATTCACTGTATGATGTGGGTTGTTCTTCCTGGACCTCTCACACTTTACGTGTAAGGGCGTACACTTTACGTCCGAAGTTTTATAGTGATATGCTAAAAGTATTTACGATTGCAACAAAGGTGTAATCCACTGCCTTCAGAAAAATTCAAACTGAAAGTTGTATTGTTTAAAGCAACTGCACAATAATACGTCCTTTCATTTTCGAGAGTCAGGTGAAAAATACTTTTTGTTCAGTTCCAATAGCCCTTGTTCAAAAACAGTCGTTAAGACATTGGGGACAAAAGTGAAACTTTAGGGTAAAGTGCGTAGATTTAGTTTTATCAAATAAACGTTTATAATAACATTATAATAACGTTTATAATAATATAGGCTGCCTTTAAGTTCAGGGACAAATCGTATTCTGCAGACCATGATGACCTCTGTGACTTTCGCTCGTGAACAACGTTCAGAACCTCTGCTCGATAAAATTTGGGCCCTGTTGGGGCCAAAATTACTATTTTACGATTTATAATGCTCAAATGCAACGGTTTCCTCTGGTGTAACATGTTTTGTCAAACAGTTCACCGTAACAAACTGAAAGTAAGGAGCGGCTCGGCTCAATAGTAACCAAAACTCTAAAAAAGAATTTTAATACCAATAGACATATCAAAAGAATTGGCTTATTATGCTGATTCCAAATATATACGATTCATTAAGTTTAGTCTTACCCATCAAAAGGTACGAGCCTGAGAAAATTTGTCTCATTTTCGAAAAAAGGAGAAAGGCCCCTTAGAGTTCGTAGAATATAAATGAAAATCACACCGTCAGATTCAGGGTATCAAAGAACCCTATTGTAGAGGTTACAAGCTCCTGTCTATAAAAATGTGGAATTTAGTATCTTTTTTGCCAGAAGAAAGATGACGGATGTGTGTTTATTTTTTCCCCTGGAATGATCGTATCAACTTAGTGGGCCTAAAATGTCGAGAGAAGGCTCATTCTAACGGAAAGGAAAGTTGTAGTGCCCTTTTAAGTGACCGAAAAAATTGGAGGGTAACTAGGCCCCCTCCCATGCCACTTTTTTCCCAAAATCATTGGATCAAAATTTTGAGAAAGCTATTTTTTTCAGCAAAGTTGAAAGGCCGAATAACAATGCCTTTGGAGATAACATGAACCCCCACAGCCCCTGCGTAAAGGTCTTTACGTTATAAAATTTGTTCATTGTTTACGTATAGTATTTGTTATTGAGAAGTATGCAAAAAGTTTTCGGGGGGGGGGGGGAGGACGAATTTTCTGCTTGGGGGATTTTGCAAGGGGAAAATTTTTGTATGAAGAGGGAATTTTCCAGGGGGTGAACTTTTCTGGTGAAATTTGTACTGTGGGAATTTGCCAGAATTCCTATACGAATTCCTATATTTTCACATAGATGTCAAGGGTAGTTGTCCGGGGTAAATTTACGCCAGGATTGAATTTTCCAGAGGATATTTCCGTGGGGAGGTGGATTTTTCCATAGAGGTGGAGCCAGATATCCTGGCGTTATTTAAGAAACGATCAGAAATTAAAAAAACACGTTTTTCAACTGAAAATAAGGAACAACATTAAAACTTAAAACGAACAGAAATTATTACATATATGAGGGGGCTTGCCCCCTACTCAGCACCACGCTGTTTACACTAAAGTGAGATTTTGTACCAATTATTTAAACACAATTCCTGAAACACAAGAGTCGTTTGATTAGAGCAATAAGTAACTTTTTTAAAGTGATTTAGTGGTTTTCACTTTTTTCACGATTTTCACTATTTGATTTAGTGATTTAGCGATTTTATTAGGGATTTTTACTTTTTTAAAGTAATTTTATGTTGAGGAGGGTGTAACCCCCCTTATATACGGAATAATTTCTGTTCGTTTTAAGTTCCGATTTTGCTCCTTACTTCCAGTGGAAAAAACTTGTTTTTAGTTTTTTTAATCACCTAAAAAGAGTACTAAACCTTTAAATGCTCCTTTGAATTAACCGCCTTCTAGTAATTTGGGACTGTAGACTATAATTGGTCATTTTGCCTGTTTAAAATCAACGCAAATAATGTATATTGTTCTTTTGTATATTTTAATCGAAACTTCGTTTTTTAGAGTTAGGTTTCTATTGATGAGGGCCGCGCTTCACTTACAATTTGATACTATGAACTATTTGATAAAAGGCTCTGTTAAGGAGGGTATTACACCCCATTAAATCCTGTTTCTTACATTCAAGCTTAAAAATCTGTATAAAAATAATTCAGGAATAGTAACCATCCAAGAAAAAAATAGACTGTTTCAAATATTAATTAGGAAGGGAAGGGGTAGTCTAAAATATCAAATATGGACTATAAGGTCACGATCTCTATGGTTTTTAAGGTGAATTCTTCAAACATATTTTTCTTATAGAGGAGTTTCCCATCAACCCTATTAGGGGGGGAGTAAGTATCCCCTTTGAAACAATAAGATAATTAAAAAGTGTATATGAATAGGATGAAAATGATAAACATTCCCATTTTCATATAAGTAAAAACAAGACATCTGGTACCAATTGCCCAAATTCTCGCCTAGGAAATTTGCTAGTAGGGCTCGTGATTCCCCAAAATCTCCACCACTTGTGTCTGTAAGCACATTAACACAATCTTTTATGTTACGCAGAAAATTTTTCCGTAATAAGACTGGAGCAGTAACGCCACATCACTCATATTATGGGCTTATTCTAAAAAGTCCCTAGAATGAAGGAAGATTAGAGATTTATTTTTACCCCTCCCTCCTCTCAGGTTCCCATCCGAACATTCTTCTATATTTATCTAAAGGCTTATGAAAAGTAGAGAAATTTGAGCAAAAAAGGACTGTAGGTCAGGCACCCTACACCACACCTATACAAAAATCTCCTGACCTTTTTACTTAACTAATAAAGATAAAATTTTTTCATAAAAGAATAAAAAAAAAGTGAATAGCTTTATTAAGCCTAAGATCAGTTAAAACTAACCTTTCTAAAGGTCAGAGTTTCATTCTGCACAGGGAATATTGAGATGATAATGAAATAAGATAATGTAAATAGTGTCTTTTAATTCAGTTCAATGTTCCCCTCAATATACCCTGAACGTTTCAACTTATACTTTTACCTGTTCCTGAGATATTACAGACATACCTTTTTGATAATCTGGATATACTAGTGTCTTTTGGTTTTGTTCAACGTTCCGTTCAACATTCCTTGAAATTTTCAACTAAAACCCTTAGCCTGTCCTGATGTATGCAGATACGCCGTTTTGACAACCTGATGCACATGGTATCTTTTGATTTAGTTCAACGTCCCTACAAACATTGGCTGGATCGCCCTTAGCCATTCATGGGATATTGCACATTGCAGATAAGTTATTTTTGACCACCTGGATGCCTACAGTGTCTTTTCATTTAGTTCAACATCCCACTCAAATTTCACAGAAAGTTTCAACCTAATACCCTAACTGTTCTTGGGATATTACGGATATGCCCTTTTTACAACTTGGAAGCGTATAGTGTCATTAGTAGTGAGAGGGGGGGGGGTTCCAGCTTTGACAACAGCCCTCCACGGATTTCCAAAACAGCCCTCTGACGTCACAACATCCCTGGGAACATTCCGACAACATGCCCTGGCAAGATTCCGACAACAGCCCTCTGACGTCACGACAGCCTGGGAAGATCCCCAGGATTCCAATATTTTTTAGTATTGGCAAGATTCCGAACGCATGCCCGGGAAGGATTCCGAGCGGCTGGCATGATTCCTGGAATTCCAATATTTTTTTATATGAGTAATCGGAGTTTGGTCGGTATAATAGCCTACACAAGTAGCAATAATAGTGATTACAAGCCCATTTGTTCTAATATAGGGAGCACAGCTAGCGACACACCCTCACCTTTTGAACGGTCAAATAAGGATATTTGCATGGGATTTTAATGAGTCAGATAGGGAGTCTATAAGTGGAGCTACTAGCCCCTCATGCCGTCACACCTTTGCAATGCAGCTCCTATTTCAAGGTCTAATATGCTTGACGCAATATTATTTCAGACGGCGGGACTCCCGCAACATCTTCCTCTTTCTAGGTGTTCTATTGAAGGGAACACAGCTGGCGAGGTTCCAACGACACAACCCCCTGCACTCCAATGACGTCACACGACTTACTCCGTTTTAAAGGGTGAGTTTTAATATGGATGACCCCATTTTATGTAGCCTTGTGTCAGCGCCGACGTGGAACCCCCGATTTAACTGAGCACGGCACACACGTGGGTGCTGCGTAATGATGGCGCTCATCTTACGCAATGACAGTGCGCACATCATTGTCACATCATGCTTTTTTGAGATTTTATTTTTCACCCGAAACATTCAAAGCATTTTTTTATATTCTTCCTTTGATTTCGCTAGGACTTGAAAGGTCAATTTCCTTCCAATGGGACAGCGCTCCAACCATCAGGACTAACAAGCCATTCCCCTTATTCTGTCCTACTCAAGATTTTCTAGAAATAACACATTCCCGTGATGTCGCAAGACACACGGGAATGTGTGCCATGACATATCTGGCAGGATTCCGAGCTCAAGATGTCTTCTTCTGGTCATGTGTAACATCGATGATGCAAAACGCGCAGAGGGAATATTTATTTCCAGCAAAGTAAAAACACATACAACAAGGACTGACAAAACCTATCCTCTCCACACAAAAAAGTGACCCTTTGTCCGCGTCTCCGGAGACGATTCCATACCTATGTGAACCTGGCGAGTAAATCACAAGTTCCGTAGGTGATTATACTTACAATATATTAACAATATATTAAAAGGATTGCGCTTATTGTATTAAAAGTTTTATTAATTCAAAAAAATTTACAAACAATATTAAAACACAGAAATTCTTAGACACAACTAAGGTATTTCCGAGAGCCCTTAACGAAAATACAATATTTTTGAGGCAAGACTGTCAATCTTTCAAACCATCGTGACAATATACGACTACCCGACTAAAGATGGGAGGGGTCCTAGTAAGCAATTCAATCAGGACCCAATCACCCAATTCAATCAGTGCCCAAGCGACTAATTCCAACGGAGGCCCCTAACCTAACCATCAACCCTAACCTAAGCCCCTAACGACCCTAGCGAACAATTCCAATGGGACGCCTAGCAAGCAATTTCACCGACAAATCATTTCAAGACGTTTCAAAGCATTTCAAAGGACCAGAAAACATATGACCTAATTACATATTTTATCATTTTTTTCTTGATATTATTTTCTCATAGTTTCAAACCAATGACACAATTTAGAAACGAACGCGCCTCCTACGACATTGCCGCCTCTGAAACTCAGGCAAATTATGGATATAGATTTTTGAATTGATTAACTATCTCAAAATTTTCACGGGATAGCTTTTTGAGCTTTTTTTTAGCTAGAATTGTTGTTTCGTACCACAAATTGCCTGAAAACACCGCTTTACTGAGGGACATACTTTTTGGCTAGAAATAAATGTAAATGTTAACCCTTATTTTATAGGACTATCTGCACCTTTGGAAACGAATGCGCAACCGTACGTTATTACTGCCTCTGAAGCTCGAGGCCCAAAATGGGTATAAATTTTCGAATAGATTAACGAATTCGGAATTTTCATGCAATAACTTTTTACCCTTTCTTTTGGGTAGAATTGACGTTTTTACACATGATTTTTATTATTCTTTGATAATTTTTTTTCATGAAACTTAATTTATCATGATATTTTTTATTTGTAAAACTTGTTACATGTTGTTGTTTTTTTTTCTTTGTGAAACATGATACTTGTTGTTTTTTGTTCGAAAGTAAGTAGACCGAATTTAAGCAAATTTAAAAAGAATTTTAACCCAAAAGCAAGCAAAAAGTCTTGATGTCTTCGGTTTGATCTGGATTTCTACGGTTTGGTCAGGAAGCCTCTGATTTTTATGAATTCGTCTGGATTTCTAAGCATTTCTTATGATTTCTATGAAATCCTCCTGAATATTCTTGCATTGATTAGGGGATTTTTCTGGATATCTACAGGCCACTTATGTTTTCTATGGTTTTGTCATGATGTCTTGGGATTGGTCTGGATTCTATGGATAGATCTTGATTTTTTAAAAATTTGTGAGGATTTCCATACAACACTTATGATTTCTATTAATTCCACCAGATTTCTATGTATTGGCTATGATTTTTATGAATTCGTTTGGATTTCTATGTTTTAGTCAGGATTTTTTTTTACGAGGATGGCCTTAATTGTTAAAGTTTGCTATTGGTTTCTACAGTTTACTCCTGTTTTCTACGGTTTGTTCTGGATATCTAGGGATGCCCCTGATTTTTAGGAATTCATCTGGAATTCTAAGCATTGCTTACGATTTCTATGAATTGCTCCTGAATATTCTTGCATTGATTACAAATTTTAGGAGTTTTTTCTAGATTTCTAAAGACCAATTATGTTTTGTATGGTTTTGTCATGATGTCTCCGGCTTGGTCTGGATTCTTTGGGAGGATCTTGATTTTTTTAAACATTTGTGAGGATTTCCATGCAACTCTTTTCATTTCTATTAATTCGACCATATTTCTATGTCTTAGTCATGATTTTAAGAGACTTCCTTTTATTTTTAAAGTTGGCTATTTCTACAGTTTGCTCTTGATTCTTATGAATTTGTCAGGGCTTCTTTGTTTTGATAATGATTTTTAGAGGCTTACCATGATTTCTACACTTCGCTCTTGATTTTTATGGTGGTCTTGATTTTTAGGGGTACCCCTGGTTTCTAGAGTTTGATCTTGATGTTTATGAACTTTCAGGGTTTCTTTGTTTTGGTAATTATTGTCTAGAGGTTGACCATAATTTCTAAACTTGGATCATGATTTCGATGGTATGGTCTTGATTTCTAGGGTTTGGTCCGGAGTCCTAGGGTTGAATATGTCTTGTAGATAAGCACCTTATCATTTTTCTTGGAACACACTGCCTTTCTTGGATTTAATATTTCACAGCGATAAGGCATAATCGGAGGTAAAAGAAGACTAAAACTTATATTCTATACATGAGTCGCCCTTGTCATTTCTTGCTTTGTAAGAACGTCAGGTATTATGATTTCGTTTTCCTGGAACACCAGCCTTTCTCGGGTTTAATATTTCTTGACAATAAGGCATAATTGCGTTTTGTGAAGGTAAAAGAAGTCTAAAACTTATATTCTTGATACAAGCTGTTTTCTGTTAGAAGTAGCGAGTTTTTCTTAACACTAACAAATTTTCTCTTCAAAGTAACAACTTTTTCCTTAAAAATAATAAACCTTTACTTAATACTATCCAATTTCTATAGGAAGTAACAGGTTTTTCTTATGAGTAACAAATTTTTTCTAATGACAGCCAGTTTTCCGTCAAAGATAAAATATTTTTCTATGAAGTAACAATTTTTTGTTTATGATAACAAGTTTTCTGTTAGAAGTAGCAAGTTTTCTTAACACTAAAAATTTTCTCTAACAACTTTTTCTTTCAAAATAAAAAAGATTTACTTAATATTATCAAATTTCTCTCGGAAGTAACAGGTTTTTGTTAATAGTAACACATTTTTCCAAATAACAGCAAGTTTTCCGTAAAACCAAGATATTTATCTTAGAAGTAACAATTTTTTCGTCTATGATAAAACGCTTTCTGTTAGAAGTACCAGGTTTTTCTTAACAGTAACGGGTTTTCTCTAAAAATTTGTTTTTAGAGTAGCAGCTTCGTCCTTGATACTAACAAACATTTACTTAATACTATCAAATTTCTCTTAGAAGTAACAGGTTTATTCCTAATAGTAACAAATTTCTTCCAATAGCAGAAAGTTTTCCGTCAAAGATCATATATTTTTCTGAGAAGTAAAAATTTTTGTTTTTGCTAACAAGTTATCTGTTATAAGTAGCAAGTTTTCCTTAACATTTACAAATTTTCCAACCGAGGCAACAACTTTTTTCCTTAATACTAACAAACTTTTACTTAATATTATCAAATTTCTCTTAGAAGTGGCAGGTTTTTCTTAATAGTAACAATTTTTTCTAATATCAGCAAGTTTAACGTCAAAGATAAGATATTTCTCTTAGAAGTAGTAATTTTTTTGTTTATGATAATAAGTTTTCTGTTACAAGTAGCAAATTTTTCTTAACACTAACAAATTTTCTCTTCGAAGTAGCAGCAACTTTTTACTTAATAGTGACAAACTTTTACTTAATTCTATCAAAATTCTCTTTGAAGTATCAGCTTTTTCTTAATAGTAACAGATTTTTCTAATAGCAGCAAGTGTTCTGTCAAAAAAACAAAATTATCTTAGAAGTAACGATTTTCTGTTTACGCTAACAAGTTTTCTGTTAGAACTAGCAATTTTTTTTTCTTAGCAACATTTAGAACTAGCAATGTTTCCTGATAGAACTAGCAATTTCTTCTTAACACCAAAAATTTTTATCTTCGAAGTAACAACTTTTTTTTTAATGCTAACAAACTTTTATTTAATATTATCAAATTTATCTTGGAGGTAACAGGTTTTTTCTAAATAGTAACAATTTTTTTATAATAGGAGAAAGTTTTCCGTCAAAGATAACAAATTTCTCATAGAAGTAACAATTAAGTATGTTAAGCAAATATTAAGTAAAAGTTGGTTAGTATTAAATAAAAAGTTGTTACTTCGGGGGGAAAATTTGTTAGTGTTAAGAAAAACTTGCTACTTCTAACAGAAAAATTGTTATCATAAATAAAAAACTGTTACCTCTAAGAGAGATTTGTTATCTTTGACGGAAAACTCGCTGCTATTAGAATTTTTTTTTTACTATTAAAAAAACCTGGTACTTCCAAGAGAAATTGGGTAGTGTTAAGTAAATTTTTGTTAGTATTAAGGAAAAGTTGTTACTTCTAACGGAAAACTTGTTATCATAAACAAAAATTGTTACTTTTTAGAGAAAACTTGATAGCATAGACAAAAAGAATTATTACTTCTAGGAGAATATTGTCTTTGACGGTAAACTTGCTGTTATTAGAAAACATTTGTTACCACTAAGGAAAACCTGTTACTTCTAAGAGAATTTTGATAACATTGAGGAAAATTTTGTTAGTATTAAGGAAAAATTTGTTACTTCGAAGAGAAAATTTGTTGCTGCTAATAAAAACTTGCTACTTCTAACAAAAAACTTGTTATCATAAACGAAAAATTGTTACTTCTAAGAAAAATTTGTTATCTTTGACGGAAAACTTGCTGATATTAGAAAAAAATTGTTACTATTAAAAAACACATTTTACTTCCAAGAGAAATTTGATTGTATTAAGTAAATCTTTGTTAGTATTATGTAAAAATTGTTACTTCTAACGGAAAGCTTGTTATCATAAACAAATATTGTCAGTTCTAAGAGAAAAACTTGTTAGCATAGACAGAAAATTTCTACTTCTATGAGAAATTTGTTATCTTTGACGGAAAAATTGCTGCCGTAAAAAAATTTGTTAGCTCCAAGAAAAATTTGATCTAAGTTAAGGTTTGTTAGCATTAGGGAAAAAGTTGTTACGGTCTACTTACTTTCGAACAAAAAACAACAAGTATCATGTTTCACGAAGAAAAAAACAACAACATGTAACAAGTTTTACAAAGAAAAAATATCATGATAAAAATTGCCGCTGTTAAAAAAATTTGTTACCTCCAAGAAAAATTTGATCTAAGTAAAAGTTTGTCAGCATTAGAGAAAAAGTTGTTAATTCGATGAGAAAATTTTTTAGTATTAAGAAAAACTAGCTACTTCTAACAGAAAACAGCTCGTTTAAAGAAAAAAGTTTAAAATTTTTGAGAAAAAATTGCTACTTATAGCAGGAAACATATTAGTATAAACAGAAAATTGTTACGTCTAAGGGAAATATCTTATCTCTGACAGAAATCTTGCTGTTATTAGAAAAACTTTCTTACTATTAAGAAAAACCTGTCACTTCCAAGAGAAATTAACATAAAGAGAAAATTGTTACTTCGAAGGTGAAATGTGTTAGTGTCAAGAAAAGCATGGTAATTTTAACAAAAAACTTGTTATCATAGACAAAAAATTGTTATTCTAAGAGAAACTTGCTAGTGTTAAGAAAATATCTTATGTTTGACGGAAAACTTTCTGTTATTAGAAAAAATTGTTACTATTAAGAAAAACCAGTTACTTCCAAGAGAAATTTGATATTTATAGTCAAAAGTAACTGGAAAGCAACTAACACCTCTTGCACGCCCACCATTTCCCCAAACAAGGCTTTAAGTTATGCCCTGGGGGCATATAAGAAGAATGTTGACCCAATATATTATTTATTATTTTTTCATTTAGACCAGGGCACTTTGTATCGAAGAAGTTGTCATAGAAACTTCGAAAAGGGCACATTCAATCTGACATTGGAGTGACTTGCGCCCTTTTTAACAATCAAAAGTGATTGGGAGGCAACAAATACCCTTTCCATGCCCCATTATTTCCCAAAACACACCCAATCAAAATTTTGAGATACCCATTTTGTTCAGTGTAGTTGATTTCCAGATAGAAAATATGTTTTTGAGGAGGATACTCCCCCAAAGCCCTGAGATCCAGAGTTGAAAATTATGCCCTTGGGGCTTATAAGGTTTTTATAGAAAGCGTTGTCGTAGAAACTTCAGAAAGGGCTCATTCGATTGGAAATTCAACAGGCTAGTACTCTTATTAATAGTCGAATGTGAATGGAGGGCAACTAACCCCCCTCTCAAGCCCACCTTTCCCCCAAACACTTCCAATCAAAATTTTAAAATAGCCTTTTTGTTCAACGTAGTTGAAAGTTCTGGAAATTAGGTCTTTGAGGATGACAACCCCCCACAGCTCTCAGGGCAAGGGTTTTAAGTTGTGCCCTGGGGGCATATAAGGTTTTTGTAGAAAATGTTGTCATAGAAACTTCAGAAAGGGCTCATTCAATTGGAAATTGAAATGACTAGCTCCTTTTTTAATATTCGAAAGTGATTGGAAGGAAACTAACACCCCTTCCACGCCCACCATTTTCCCAAACACATCCAATCAAAATTTTGAGATAGCCATTTTGTTCAGCGTAGTTGATTTCGAGATAGAAATTAGGTTTTTGAGAAGGACACTCCCCCGCAGCCCTCAGGATAAGGGTTCTAAGTTATGGCCTTTGGGCATATAAGATTTTTATAGAAAGCCATGTCGTAGAAACTTCAAAAAAGGTTCATTCGATTGGAAATTCTAACGGCTAGTTTCCTTTTTAATAGTCGAAAGTGATTGGAGGGCAATTAACCCCCCTCTTGCGCCCACCATTTCCGCAAACAAACCCAATCAAAATTTGTAGATAGCCTTTTTGTTCAACGCAGTTTAAAATTCTGGAAATTAAGTCTTTAAGGATGACAACCCCCCACAGCCCTTAGTGCAAGGGTTGTAATTTATGCCCTGGGGCTATACAAGTTCTTACAGAAATTGTTATCGTAGAAACTTCAAAAAGGGCTCATTCGATTGGAAATTGAAATGGCTAGTGCCCTTTTTAATGGTCGAAAGTAAATAAAAGGCAACTAAAACCCATTCCACGCCCACCATTTCTACAAAAATATCCAATAAAAATTTTGAGATAGGCATTTGTTCCACACAGTTGAAAGTTTTTGAACCTCTGAGCAGGACACAATACCCACAGTCTTCAGGGCAAGGATTATAAGTTATGCCCTGGGGGCATATAAGGTTTTTTTAAATCTTTGTCTTAGAAACTAGAAAAAGGGCTCATTCGATTGGAAAATTTGAAGGGCTAGTGCCCTTTTTAATAGTCGAAAGTGATTTGAGGGCAACTAGTACCCCTCTCACGCCCACCTTTTCCCCAAACACATCCAATCAAATTTTTAGATATCCATTTTATTCAACGTATTTGAAAATTTTGAAAATTAGGTCTTTAAGGATGACAACCCCACCCTCCCCACAGCCCTCAGGGCAAAGGTTGTAAGTTATGCCCTGGGGGGATATAAGGTTTTTTATAGAAAGAGATGTTATAGAAAATTCAAAAAGGGTTCATTCAATTGGAAATTGAAAGGGCTAGTGAATTTTTTAATAGTCGAATGTGATTAAAGGGCATCTAACCCCCCTCTCACGCCCACCATTTCCCCAAACACATCCAATTAAAATTTTGAGATATCCATTTTGTTCAACGTAGTTGAAAGTTCTGGAAATTAGGTCTCTTAGGATGATAACCCTCTCAGAGCCCTTAGTAAAAGGGTTGTAAGTAATGCCCATGGGGCATATATGGTTTATATAGAAAGTTGTTGTAGAAATTTCAAAAAGCACCCTTTTGATTGGAAATTAAAAGGGCTAGTGCCCTTTTTAATAGTCAAAAGTGAGTGGAGAGTAATTAACCCCCCTCTCACGCCCACCATTTCCCCAAACACATTCAATCAAAGTTTAGAGACAGCTATTTTGTTTATCGTAGCTGAAAGTTCTGGAGATTATGTATTTGAGGATGATAAACCCCCCAAAGCCCCCAGGGCAAAGGTTGTAAGTTATGCCCTGGGGGCATAAAAGGTTTTCATAGATAGTGTTGTCGTAAAAACTTCAAAAGAGGCTCATCCAATTGGAAATTGAGAGGGCTAGTGCCCTTTTCAATGGTCGAAAGTGATTGGAGGGTAACTAACCCCCCTCTCACGCCCACCATTCCCCGAAACACATCAAATTAAAATTTTCAGATAGCTGTTTTGTTCAGCGCAGTAGAAAGTTCTATAAATTGGGTCGTTGAGGATGACAACCCCCCTCCCAGCCCTCCGGGGAAGGGTTGTAAGCTATGCCATGGCGGCATATAAGGTTTATATTGAAAGCGTTGTCTTAGAAACTTCAAAAGGGATCATTTGATTGGAAATTGAAAAGGATAGTGCCTTTTTTAATAGTTGAAAGTGATTGGAGATCAACTTACTTCCCTCTCACGCCCAAGATTTCTCCAAAGACATCCAATCAATATTTTGAGATACCCATTTTGTTTAATGTAAAGAAAGTTTTGGAAATTAGGTTTTTGCGGATGATAACCCCCCTCCCAGCCCTTAGGTTAAGGGTTGTAATTCATGCCCTGGGGGCATATAAGGTGTTTATAGAAAGTGTTGCCGTAGAAACTCAAAAAGGGCTCATTTGATTTGAAATCGAAAGGCCTAGTGCCCTTTTTAATAGTCAAAAGTGATTGGAAGGCTTGGCACTTTTATAGTAAAGATCGATGTGGGTACAATGTAATTTTGTTGTTGTTGTTGTTGTATAGACCAGGGCACTTCTTATCGAAGGAGTTGTCGTAGGAACTTCGAAAATGGCCCATTAGATTGAAAATAGGAGGGTCTGAAGCCCTTTTTAAATGTCGAAAGTGATTGGACGGAAACTAATCACCCTCCCACTCCCACCCTCCCATTTGCCCATTATGTTCAAAAACTAAATGTTGTCTTAAAATTAATTCAAAATGCAATATGTTAATGCTAATTCCCAATAAGGTAGCTCAGCTGTATCTCAAGAACGACTGAGGGTATTATGCTCAAACTTTGTTGGCTACTTCTGCTCTTAAAATTTAACCAAATCAAAATAGCGTAAGTGTATCCAAGCTATCAAAGAAAGTAAACAGATTTTTTCTGCGAATGGTATCAAGTTCTCCATTTCAGGTCAACTAGAGGAGGTATGAAACTGAACTAAACACTACTATTTTTGTCCAGATTTGTAAAAGGGTGTTTGTTGTTAAAAATTGCTGAAAATTTTTCTCCAACACACAAATAACAGGCCAAACTATAAAGTCTTAAAAAATAAAAAGATTTAAAGTATTATTTTCTTTTTCCCTGAAAAGATTTTGTCAATATAAAACGAACATAAATTAATTAAAAAAACTTTTTCCACACAATAAGTTTTTCTAAGAAAAGTAAATAACTCCATTAAACCAAAAATGAGAAAAAAAAAATATAATCTACCAAGCGTGAAACTACCACAAATCGGCATCGATAAATAAGTGAAACCCAAAACGAAAATACTTTACAATAAATAACAGAGTCAAATTCAAAATGAGCAGAAATTAACATGCGTTGGGCTCAAAACCCCTAAGCCTTCGCAAGGCCAAAACATAATTTGCACTTTACTGAAGAAAATACAAATGAATGTTCATTGCCAGTTTAATATACATATACTGATATCTAGTAATCAAAATGTTAAAATTATTTGATTTATTTAAGTTTTAAGAGTAAAAACATTTATATTTTTTCAGTAAAGTGCAAATTATGTTCTGGCCTTGGGAAGGCTTCTGCTCGTTTTCAGTTTGACTCGGTTATTTATTGTAATTTCTGTTCGTTTTTACTTTCATTTATTTATCGATGCAGATTTGTGGTAGTTTCACGCTTGGTAGATTATTTGATTTTATTTTTACTCATTTTTGGTTTAATGGACCTCTTTACTTTTCTTTGAAAAGCTTATTTTGTGAAAAAATTTCTTTTAATTAATATTAAGTAAAAGTTTGTCAGTATTAAGGAAAAACTTATTACTTCTAAGAGAAAACTTGTTAGTGTTAAGAAAAACTTGCTACTTCTAACAGAAAACAGCTCGTTTAAAGAACATACGCTTTATTATTCCTTTACCTCCACAAAATGCGACTATGCCTTATTGTCAAGAAATGTTAAACCCAAGAAAGGCTGGTGTTCCAGGGAAAAAAAAATCATAATCCCTGAAGTTCTTCTAAGCAAGAAGAGACAAAGGTGACTCATGTATAAAATTTAAGTTTTAATCTTCTTTTACCTCCGATTTTGCCTTATCACCGTGAAATATTAAAGCCAAGAAAGGCAGTGTATTCCTAGAAAAATCATAAGGTGCATATCTAAGTGACAGAGTCAACCCTAGAACTCCGGAACAAACCATAGAAATCAAGATCATAACATTGAAATCATGATCAAAGTATAGTAATCATGATCAACTCTAAAAAATCATTACCCAAACAAAGAAACGCTGACAAAATCATAAAAATCAGAAGCAAACTTTAGGAATCAGGGGCAATCCTATAGATCAAGACCATCGTAGAAATCAAAGGCAACGTGTATAAATTATGGTCAGCCTCTAAAAATCATTACGAATACAAAGAAACCCTGATAAAGTCATAAAAATCAATAGCAAACTGTAGAAATCACTAGCAATTTTTAAAATTAAGGCCAATCTCTAAAAAGTCCTGACTAATACTTAGAAATCCTTACGAATTCATAAACATAGAAATCTGGTCGAATAAATAGAAATCATAAGTGTTATATGGAAATCCTCACAAATTTGTAAAAATCAAGATCATCCAAATGAATCCAGACGAATCCGGACACATCATGACAAAACCATAAAAAACATATTTGGTCTGTAGAAATCCAGAAAAATCCCCTATAACTCATAAGCAATGCGTGAATATTAATGAGAAATTCGTAGAAATTATGAAAAATTCTTAAGAATCCAGATGAGTTTCTAAGAATCAGAGGTATTCGTAAAAATCCCGACAAAACCATAGAAAACAGTAGTAAACCGTAGAAATAAATAGCAAACTTTAAAAATTAAGTCCAATCTTTAAAAAAAATCCAGACTAATACATAGAAATCCATATGAGTTCATAAAAATCATAGCCAATTCATAGAAATCTGGTTCAATTAATAGATATCATAAGTATTGTAATAAAATCCTCACAAATTTAAAACCATTTAAAACATAATTGGACTGTATAAATCAAGAAAAATCCCCTATAAATCATAATCAATGCAAGAATATTCAGGAGGTGTTCATAGAAATCGTGAGAAATGCTTAGAAATCCAGACAAAATCATAAAAATCAGGGGCATCCCTAGAAATCCAGACAAAACCATAGAAATCAAACCAAAGATATCAAGAATTTTTTGCTTACTTTTGGTAGAAATTCTATTTAAATTTGCTTAAATTGTCTACTTACTTTCGAACAAACATCCACAAGTATCAAGTTTCACGAAGAAATAAACAACAACATGTACTCAGTTCTGGAAGGAGAAATATCGTGATAAATTAAGTTTCACGAAAAAAAGTAAATCACCAAAGAATAATAACAATCTTTTGTAAAAACGGAAATTTTACCCAAAAGAACGGTAAAAAGTTATTGCATGAAAATTCCGAGATAGTTAATGTATTCGAAAATCTATACCTATTTTGTGCCTCGAGTTTCACAGGCAGCAATACCGCACGGTTGCAAATTCGTTTCTAAAGGTGCAGGTAGTCCTATAAAACAAGGGCTAACATATACATTTATTTATTGCCAAAAAGTCTGTCCCTCAGTAAAGTGGTTTTTCAGGCACTTTAATTTGTGACGAAAAAACAGTTCTTGCTAAAAAAAAGCTCAAAAAGCTAGTGGGTGAAATTTCTGAGATAGTTAATCAATTCGAAAATTTATATCCATTTTGCGCCACAACTTTCAGAGGCGACAATGCCGTATGAGGCACATTCGTTTCTAAAATGTGTCTTTGGCTTGAAACTGTGAGAAAATAATATAAAGAAAAAAATCAATAAAATATGTAATTAAGTCATATGTCTTGTAGTCCTTTGAAATGCTTTGAAACGTCTTGAATTGACTTGTTGGTGAAATTGCTTGCTAGGGGTCCCGTTGGAATTGCTCGTTTGGGTCCTCCAATGGTTAGGTTAGGGACCTCCGTTGGAATTAATAGCTGGGCAGTGGTTGAATTTGGGTCATTGGATCCTGATTGAATTGCTTTCTAGGACCGCTCTCTCATCTTTGTTTAATTTATGCTTGTCTTTGATTATATTTCATCCTTTTATAAGCCTTTTCATGTTTTGTTTTTTTCTATTCACGTAGTCTTGTCTAAAAAATCCAGACTAATTCATAAAAATAAGCGGCATCCCTAGAAATCCAGACCAAACCATAGAAAACAGGAGTAGACTGTAGAAATCAACAGGAAACTTTAAAAAATATGTCCAATCTAAAACAAAAATCAAGACTAATACATAGAAATCCATACGAATTCATAAAAATCCTAGCCAATTCATAGAAATATGGAGGAATTGATAGAAATTATGAATGTTGTATGGAATTCTTCACAAATTTGTAAAAAATCTAGATCTAACCAAAGAATCTAGACCAATCCAGAGTTATCATGACAAAACCATAGAAAACATAATTGTATTTAGTAAACATAATAAATACAAAAAAGTATTTAGTGACAGTTATGTGTGCACTGTCATTGCGTAAGATGAGCGCCGTGATCACGCAGCGCCCATGTGTGTGCCGTGCTCAGTTACAATCGGGGTTCCCCATGGGTTCTGACGCATGGTTACATAAAATTGGTTCATCCGTATTACACATGACTGTTTAAAATGGCATAAGTCGCGTGAATTCATTGGAGTGCAGGGGGTTGTGTCGTGGGAATCTCGCCAGGTGTCTTCCCTTTAATAGAGCACCTTTAAACAGGGACTTGTTGCGGGAATCTTGGAATCGTAAATAAGATTGCGTCAAGCATATTACACCTGGAAACAGGAGCCGGATTGCAAAGGTGCGACGCCTTGAGGGGCTACTAGCTCTACTTATAGACTCCCTATATGACCCTTTAAAATCCCATGCTAATATCCCTATCTGACCATTTAAAAGACGAGGGTGTATCGCTAGCTGTGTTCCCTTTATTATAACAGATGGGCTAGTAACCCATATTCTTGCTACTTGTATATTATACCATCCATACTCCAATTACTCATATAAAGAATTATTGGAATCTCGGGAATCTTGCCAGCCGCTCAGAATCTTGCCAGGGCATTTGCTCGGAATTTCGCCAAAACTGAAAAATAATGGATTCCTGGGGATCTTGCCAGTGATTTTCTGACGTCAGGGGGCTATTGTGAAAATCCGGAGAGGGCTGTTTTCAAAGCTGGAACCCCCCTACTACTGTCGTTTGGTTTAGCTCATAAACCCAATAATCCCTGAAAGTTTCAATTAAATATCCTTAGTTGACCAGCCCTTCCAGTGATTCAGGGGTTGATTGCCACCTAGTCACTGTTTATTCTTAAAAAGAGCATTAAAACTTTCAATTTTAATCGAGTGTTTCCCCTCCGTCGTTTCTACAACATGTTCTTAAGTAGGCAGCGCAACTGCGCTGTCCATGATAGACACCTTGTCCATGTCCATGACACCTTGCGGTAGACACTTTATATTGAGCCTCAGGTAAATCAACTTGGCTAAATGAAGCTTTAAAATATATGTATTTATAAACCTTTTTTTTGTATGGATTTTGTGTTTCTTAGAAAAAAGTGTGCCACCACGCCGCATTACTGCCTCTGAAACTGGTAAGCTCTATATTAAATCGATTGGGTATCTCAGTATATGGTAAAATTGTGGTTTTGTGCGAAAAAATTGGCAAATAATGCCGCTGTGTCAAAAAGCTTCACTGTATTTGCTACTTGAAAAAGGACATAACTTTTAATTTATGTTTGAATGAGCCTTCTCCTGATTTTCTTGAACCTTTTGTTACGATCACCTCTGAAAAGAAAAAACAAAGAAAGACTCATCGATGATCAGTGTTATCGGATAAGCGCAAAATTTCTTATTTTTGAAGAGAGGCTTGAAACCTCTATTGGAGAGGCTTGAAACCTCTCTAATAGGTTTTACTGTGTGATTTTCATGAAGGCTGCTTTCCTTTTTGGGGACATTGTCACCCTTTTTGAAAATGAACGAGTTTACTCAGGCTCATAATTTTTGGTGCGTATCCTTAAATTTGATGAGTTTTACGTTTTTAGCATCATTAAATAAAGTTGATTTTTGTGTAGATACTGGTGTATTTTTTTTTTTAGAGTTTGGGTTATTTTTGGTACGAATCGCTCCTTATTTATAGTTTCAGATAAAAATTTCTTAAAGTTCAGTTCTTAGGACTAGAGGGGGTTATAGCGTCTTTTGGCTCTAGTTCTTGGCTATAGCTGTGTAGAGAAAGGTAGTAAAACAAGTTATTTGAAATACTTTCTTTTTGATTTCGAATTTTTAATATTCTATTAAAATAATGAACCAGAGATGGCGTAGTAGCGTTTACTAAGAAAAGAGCGACATGTCTCCCATGAATCATCACCCATATTTAGTTGTTGTTTTACCCTTTTGTTTTTGTTTTGAACTTATTACTTTGTTGTTTTTAGAGCCAAAACTGTCTTGAGGGCATCCAGTCCCACGCATAGTCAACATTGTACCCAGGATTTCCGTAAAACCCGTGATATAAGACTCATATTTAAAATTTTGCTCATAATTTTTCTCATAATTTATAAAATACTTTACTTTATCTGCTGATGGTGGTCACTGATGTATCTGGTCGAAATATCCAGAATTTTTGTACTTGTTTTTCATTGTCTATTAAAATGACTTATCCCTATTTGAACTTTTTTTGACCCCTTCAATCAGGACCGGAAGGGATTCAGGTTGGGTTTCCATAAAACAACATGCCAAACATCATAACTGTATTTTTCGATGAAGGTAGCGCCAGATTTTCTGGCATTTTTAAAAAAACGATCAGGAATCATATTAAAAAAAAGTTTTTTCAACTGAAAGTAAAGAATAGCATTAAAACTTAAAAAGAACAGGAATTATTACGTATATAAGCATGGCTGTCCCCTCCTCAACACCTCTCTCCTTCAGGATTGCCACTGTTAGTAGGATTTTACTAGATGTAGTGAACAAAAAGAAATCTAGTAAATTTAGAGGATCTAGTAAATTTCCCGAAATCTTGTAGAAAGTCATGATTTGTAGGAAACAAAACTTTTGTTATTTTCCATGAATTAAGGGAAAAAATTAGGGACCGTTCATTACAGAATCTTATTTCGATTACTACTACTACTACTATTACTACTACTACTAACAACAACTCACCGCAGCACCAAGCCACCTAAGGTCGACACAGCTACGCATGCTCCTCCTCCATCCCATTCTGTTCAAAGCCTCCCTTCTTACACCCGCCCACGAAGTTCCCATTCCCTTTAAATCTTTCTTTATGACATCCTCCCACCCCAGACGAGGATGACCTGCTTTCCATTTAGCCCTAGACGGTTCGCCAAAAAGAACAATCTTCGGCAATCTGTCATCCTTAATCTGCACACCATGCCCTAGCCACCCCAATCTTTCTTTCATTATAGCCCTAGAGAGCGGTATTGAACCATATTTTTCATACATCCTATTTTTTGAAATACAGTTAGTCAGCCGGGTACCCAGAACAATCCTTAAACAATTTCTCTGGAAAACATCTAGCAAATCTTCATCCGCTTTTCGGAGCACCCATGCTTCAGAGCCATATTTGACCACTTTCATCACTGTAGCTTCTAATATTCTAATCTTGGTTTGCAGACTTATCTTCCTTTTCTTTCAAACTTTTTTCGATTGTCACAAAACACCCAGAGTCTTGGCTATTTTACTTTTGACATCTTCACTGCTCCCACCATCTTTACTAATAATACTACTAAGGTAAGTGAAGCTTCCCACCTGATCAGTCTTTTCGTTACCCAACGTCACCTTTTTATTTTCATTTATTCCTAGGCTTAGTGACTTATTCTTCTTAATATTCGTTAGATATTATAGCTACTATTGCTCTCATTTTTGCGATTTTGCGTCAACCCTAGCGCTTAAAAATCTCTATTTTCTCGACTTCTTCTTGGTACTGGTTTTGAAAGGCAAACTATTTAAAATCAGGACTGGTATGCCGGCTTAATTTGTTTTCAGAAAATATTACCAGACTCTCATAACAACTACTACCTTTGTTAGTTTGCTTTGTCCCTTTCTGCTGCGGAAACGAATTTTCTCCATACTTGCTCAAGTTCATTCTGACTCTCTACAGTTTGCCCCATTCAAGTGCTGGAGCAGAGAGACATCATTGTCGGTCATCAAGACTAAAAACCAGAATAGGCTATATGTCTCGAGTGTATCGTCCCTGATGAAAACGAAGCAACTTGTTCTCAGGTCGTCAAGTGGAATACATGACTGGGTGACCCCAGAGATTTGACCCGTGCTATCAAGAAATAGAAACAAGTAGATCCTTTCAGTCAGAATTTGACACTAGTGGATACATTAAATTCGGATGAAGCCGAGATTAAAGCCTTTTAAGTGCAACTTTTTTTTATTATGACTACATATTTTCTTGTTACTTTTCAATTTGTATGATTTGCCTGACATGAAGACTTTTGACACAATATTATTTTTTAAAACTAATTATTGTATGTTATATAAGTTTCCTTTTTCTTGGCCTCTCTAGTCCAATTTGAGGTGCACTTTTAATTTACATAATCTTACAACTAAACCGGTAGCCGATTACGTTATTTCCGTTTTGAAGTGACATAGATTGTATTGGTTTTTGATTGCCTTGAATAAAAACGAGAGAGAATCCAGAAAATATCTGTTCAAAAAAATCCTAAATTAATTGCTTTAAAATTTGCCAGAAATCTTTGTAAGCAGCTTATCCCTTATTGAAAAACCAGCCCAATTAGTGTTTCAAAACTGGCAAATTTCCTCTTAAAAACGCAAAATTGAAGGGTTTGGATTTCAAACATAGAAACGGAAACTGGGGGACAAATTTCAAAAGCCGTCACTTTCAAACACACCTCAGATTCTAAGTACTCCATCGCCTGAATTGCTTCGTGAATATGAGTTGTAGCTGTTTTTCTTCATTGATTGTTTTTTAATTTTTCAATATATCTGAATTTTATGACCTGAAGACCATTGATAAATTCAAAGCCAGATTTCCCAGCAGGATTTCCAGAATCCAAGATTCCAGACTATTGTTTGACGTCTTGGATACACCGCATCTGGAATATGAAGTAGTACATCCAGTAGTACATCCAAATAATCAAAAAAGGATTTTTGAACTTATAAGTTTCCGGAATTTTCAATCATACTATAAATAAGAAAGAAAAGAGGAAAAGAGAAAAAAAGAAGAAAAAAGGAAAAAAGATTGTGGAAATCCAATTGATTATCCTCTTATAGGAAAAATCGATGATTGAGGGTTAGCGCGTCGAAAAATCGATTGCTCCAAAAAACTTTTTGAGCATTTAGTAAAAATATATGTGATTTAGTAAATTTTTCCTCTCAGATTTAGTAAATTCTTCCAGGCCAGGGTGGGAACCCTGCTCTCCTTACGCTAAAATTTGAATTTTGTCCCAATTCTTTAAGAACGACTCCTGAAACACAAGGGTCGTTCGAGGTGTTTAGGAAGAGGCAACCCTTCTCGAATACGTAATAATTTATGTTCGTTCAAATGTTGCTCCTTACTTTCATTGAAAAAACTTTTTTTTAATTTAATTTCTGATCGTTTTAAAATAATGCCAGGAAGTCTGTCTCCAGCTCCACGGAAAAATCCGCTATCCCCACTGAAATATCTTCTAGACAGTTCAATCTCAGTGAAAATTTATCCTGGACAATTACCCATAACATCTCCACGCTTAAAATTGAGTTGGCAAAGAAACCAAGACATATAAAAAAATTTCTTATAGGAATTCTGGCAAATTCCCACAGTGAATTCTGGCATTTACCCAGAAAAGTTTACCACCTGAAAACTTCCCTCCCCATGGAAAATTCTCCTCGTTGAAAATCCCTCCAGCAGAAGAGTCCTCCTCCCCAACCAAAAAACGTATGCATACTTCCCAATAACATATAGGCCTACTATACAAAAACAATGGGCAAATTTGTTAACTTAAAGACCTTTCCCAGGGGCTATGTGGGGGCTTGTTGTCTCCAAAGGTATAGTTATTGGGCTTTTTAACTATGCTGAACAAAATAGCTATATCAAAATTTTGATAGGACGATTTTGGGAAAAAAGGGACGTGGTAGGGAGCCTAGTTACCCTCCAACCTTTTTGGGTCACTTAAAAAGGGCACTATAACTTAAAATTTCTGTTCGAATGAGCACTTTACCGATATTTTAGAAACACTGGGTTGATGCGATCACCCTGGGAAAGAACAACCACAAACAAATAAACACGCATCCATGATCTTTCTTCTGGCGAAAGGAAAAACAAAATTACACATTTTTGAATATAGGAGCTTGAAACCCTTACAGTAGGATTATCTGTGATTTATTCATTAATTGTGATTTAATCATTGAGATTTTTTTACTTTTAGGGGGTTTATCGCCTAAAGTCAAAATCAGGAAAATTTTCTCAGGCTCGTAGCCTTTGATGGGCAGCACTAAACACTAATGGAACTTAATAAGAATCAACATAATAAGCCGATTCTTTTCATATGTCTATTGGTATCCAAATTCCGTTTTTTAAAGTTTCGGTTACTATTGAGCTGCGTCGCTCCTTACTTACAGTTCGTTACCACGAATTGTTTGATTCAAAATATTGGTTGAACAGCCTGAATATATTGCTTAGAAAAATTCCGAATGAAGTTTTGAACTATGAATTCAGACATCGACTTCATACTAATTTGAATAAATGAAAGCAAAAACTAAAATGGGGACAAAAAATGTATCCTTATAAAATAGCAAAACCAAATTAAAAGTCACAAATGTATTTTCTTATTATTTTCCACCTTTTGTTTAATCTTGATTGCCATTTTTCATGTCATGACAAACGGGCCAAAATACATAACGTTTTTGGCAAAGGGCAAGGGACAGTCTAACCCTAAGAAGGTTTAAAAGAAAAGTAGTCCCGCTCACATGATACCCGCAAGCTTTAACAGATCCTAAAAGAGTCCGTTGGTAAGAAAGCTGCTGTCTCAGAAATAGTCAAAGACAGATCAGGAAAAATCATCAGTTGTCAGAAGGAGTGCTTAGCAAGATGGCAGGATCACTTTCAGATCCTCCTAAACCCATCCTCATCATCCGCTCCTGATGCTTTCCCACCTGCCGTTTCTAAAAAACCCTACGACCAGTGCTTCCACTTTGTTCCTATTAGATTTCTGTTCCGTCTTTTTGAAAATCCTGAAAATTCCGACACCCGACCACAGAAAATCTGACTATTTTTCCGACACCGTGGTGGTCCGAAATCCGACAAATGTCCGACTCGAACTAAAAAATCTGACAAAAGTCCGATTTTGACAAAAGGCTGAAAAAGATGCAGCGAGTCGCCATTCAGTTCCCCAATCCGATCCTGCTACTCCCGCTTTCATCCTTTTGGCCCTTCTTTTAGCACGCAGCCGCACTAGAAATTCCTTGCGCTGACGACGCAGCTATTTGCAGTTCAGACACCATGGACCATTAGCCAAGACACTATGTTTTCAAAACGCTGTCAACCGCTTCAAGAAGAAAAAGAAGTTGCACCGAATTCGGAATTTCGACGAAAAACCGAAATTGTGAACCAATATCCCTCTTCTGGGTGTAAAAAAGCCTGTTTATTTTGTTTTCCATACTATTTTACCTTCTGCTTTGCCTTTTTTCCATCGGATCAAATGGCCGAGAGCATCTTCTACTTCTTCTTTGGCTGCTGTGTGGTGATCTTGACCACGTTTTAGACAGTGTTATACCTTATGGGCCTAATGGTCCAGTCCAGTACAGGCTCTCTACGAAGGGGACGAACGCAGTGACGATTTCAAGAATGCTTAGCTACTCATGAGTATTCATTTATTGGAAAACTTTTATAAAAAATCAGACTATTAATGTAAAAAAAGTATGGCAGTATTTGGCAATATTTTTGAATATAAAAAAGAAAAAAAAAGACAAAAAAAAATGCTGTAGGTGCTGCCTTGTAGATTCCATAGGACTATGGAATAGTCCATAGTCAATAAAAGTCCATAGGACTATGCTCAAAAGAATGATGTAAGCCTGATTGTAGAAGCATAAGAAAATGTATCTCTTTTCCGCTCTCAAGATAAGCCCGCGATTTTCGCCGTGTACGAGACATCCGAAACAGTGGTAAAGTAATGCAAAACAGGGTTTTCGATTTTTGTCTTCTTTTAGGAGAGATACTTGTAGCTTAAACATTCACTTATGCTTCTTACCCTCTTACGTCGTTCCTCTGCACCTAACTTAAACTAAAGCTGCAGTTCCACTAGACTGAATGCACTCGTCTGCCGTCGTGTTTGCTCTAACACACTTGAGTCGTTTTAAGAGGAGAGCATCGACCTCTAAGTTGCGGGATACATGTTTCTTTCTTTTCATGCCAGACTTGGCCTGCATGATAGAGGTAAGGGTCACACTTTTGAGCGAATTCCCATGGTCTGTTTTTACGTCTTTCAACGTAGAAAAGAACTGCTCAACAACTGCGTTCGAAAACGATACTGCACAACCTCAACCATGTTGGGGAATCTCTGTGTACCATTTGGCGTTTTCAAAGAAGCCACATGGAGCCAGAAATCACAGACGTCTGTCACATCTGGAAGATCAAAAATCAGTAGACTCCGCTATTCTTCTATAATTTTCTGTGCATCCCATGATGGTGCCTTATACTGCTGAAGGATCTTTTGGAGAAGAGTGATAGCACCAATATCCAAAGCTGTCACAGGGTCAAGTGTTTTACACAATGTAAACAGTTCATCTTCAATGGAAATTGCTGCTTGATTTGCTTCACCACCTCTACATACAACTTCCAAGCACATTCATAGATGACTTTCACTTCACGTTCATCTGCTTTTGTACTCGGGTCTGATTGCAAGGTCTGAAGAGACTCGTGAGCTGCAACTCCCAAGTACACATCTTCCACTGCAAGGTATTCACTTGTGTTGTTGGGGTCAAGATTCCAAGGCAAGGTTGATCTGACGTAGCTGGTATTCATGAAATTCATGGCCAGTTTTCTCAAGAGTATCTCCACCTCTAATTTTATTTTGTGGAACAACGGTTTTTCACTTTGGAAAAGAAGATTGAAATCTGTAAACAGCTCCAGTACATAGAGCTGGAACTCAAGCTGAATCCGAAGCAGTGGATTCTTTAGGGCTTGCCATGCCCTGTCGTTTGCGTGAGTAGGATCTTCAGCTACTACTAACTGAAAGTAGCTACAAAGTGCATCCCAATTCTGCAATAGTCGCTGAACACACATCCAAAGTGATAGCCAACGTGTCTGACCTGGGGCAAGCACATTCAGGACTGGGATGTCAGTAAATAGCTGATGTAGTTCAAAATCAGAGCGCCTTTTGGCACTCATGTTGAAGTGATTGTATACAGTCCAACATAGATCTTCCAGTTGCTTTGGCAATTGTTTGCAAGCATAAGAAGCCACCAAATGAATGGAATGGCTGCTGCACTTGACACACATCACAGATGGGAATTTTTCTTTGATTCTGCTGACAACAGAGTTCCCACACCCAAACATAGTATTGCAAGTGTCTGCACAGAACCCAATCCAGTTCTCCGTAGGTCTCTTTTTATCTTCAAGAACTTTGCATAGCAGATTGAAAATAGTTTCCACCTTCCCGTCAGGACACTCAACCATATCTAGAAGGTCGACTTCTACTTCAAAATCCTTATTGCAGAACAAAACTGCAATTGCAAGTTGTTTTTTTACTGCCACATCAGTTTATTCATCAATAATGATAGAAAAAGGCGTCAATCTCAACTGATCACACAAAACTTCATTGTAGTGCGGTCCTAATGTCTGTCTGATCAAATTTGTCACATTTTGCTTGCCAAGCCTAATTTTTTCAACAACAGCTTTGTGTGGCAAAGTTTTCAGAAAAGGTACAAGAGTTTCTATAAATCATAAAGGCAGATTGTTTTCGACAATGAAAGCAGCAAACTTGGCCTTTAGGCTTTCTTCTTCGTTTTTGTCTGTGGTAAGGACATGATCAATCCTTGTAGTGAGCTTTCTTGAAGCCTCTAATTTCCTTACACTTTCACTGTGCTTTGCACTCTTTGCATGTTTTTGGAGTTCAGATTTACCACAGCACAAGGACTGACTGAAGTACGAACAGAAAGTCTTTTCCTCAGAAGACTTGTCCTTTGCAAGCCACCCTTTAAATTCAGGGACGTTCAGCCAGCTGTGTCCGAATTTGGCTTTTTTCCTCTGAGCCCTCTTTCTTTTGAAGGATCTTTTTCTTCTCCCTTTCTATTCCGCCTTTCTTCCCCACTAAGATATTCAATGTCAGTTTCAGAAGATGACAAGCTGTCTGACATGATGGTACTTCCTGCAACGAGACTTGATAAGTAAAATGTAATAAGTGTATTACAGCAAAGGATCTATAAAGTATGCTTTACTTCAAAAAGAAAGAAATTCACTGTCTGTTCACTGTTGAAAGCTGGTCTTCTTAAATCGGAATTTCATTTTAACAGAGATAATAGCAAAAGATGAACATGTGAAGCACATTGAATAATTGTGTAGATGATATTGAATTAATCTCGTAGATGATAAGTTTGCTGTTTTCAATACAGTTTGACTAAATTGTAGCTTTCTTGATCTCAATAGTAAGAAAAAAAGAAAAAAAAACGAATGTGAATTATATAGCCTATGACACTTTTTGATATATTAAAACAAAATTAATCTATGACACTGGCTACACCAACCTGAAAAAGCCTGTGCAAATCTACTGTACGATAGTCAGAGTAGCTTTAAAGGAAATTGAAACCCTCTTGACCTTTTAAACCTTCCTTGTAGGATATCCTAGTTATGGTCAGTCAGGAACTCTACTCTTTTGAGACTATTGCGCAATAGAGCCAACTTTGCCTGATAAGTGGATATGCTACTACTTAGTGAATGCCCAAAACGAGATACAGTCCCGAAAGAGCTAATTTCCACTCAGGAGAAGATCCACCAATTTTTGTCCTAAGTGGAAGTTATCTGTGCTTGGGAATAATTTCACTTTGGGCATTACTGACAAGAGACAGATTCTCTCATTAGAGAAAGTTGCCTGGGCTGGGTGATGATCGCAAAATAGTAGAATTCCTGACTGGTTAGCTATAGCCTACTGCCCAGAGAAACTTTTTTCTCCTTCCAAACCCCGGTTCCAGACACATGCAGCCCATGCAGGGTAGATGTAGGCTACATTTAGGCTATCCTGCTTGGTGCGGAATCCATTTATTCTGTTCTGAGTGGCCATAGTGCTGCTCAGGATAGCTACGATGGTTCAAGTGTGCTTTGCAGATCAGTTCTGGACAAATTCTGGGTAATTTCTCTGTTACAATTAAACTTGACTTCAAGAAGAGTGCCAGATTTACCAGTCGTTGACTGATCTAAATACCGAGACCCAGAATCAACTTGCATTCTTCTTTTGAGTAGGCTATTTTGAGATTTTAAAACATTCTGAAACTGTGAATCACATGGTGTCACTAAACCATGGTGGCCTAGCTCTCCTGTAGGCTACTATGTTGGCAATAGACTTTCTAATCTTATACTGGCATTGGAAAAAAGTCTCTCCTTAACTTTCCTCAGATCTTGAAATTAACTGAAATATCAGAGCAGATTGAAGCACAGCATGAACATATTTTCAAAAATTGTGCCTTGTCAAACTTTCGCCGCTAAAGCTAATGACTTTATGAAAATCCCTAACAGAATTGGCCTTCTAATTTTACTAGTTTGAAAATCCTTTTTTATTGGAGTTGGAGACTCCAGTAATCTAGAAAAATACACAAATCTGAAAAATATCCGTTTTTTACTGAAAATCCGACAAAATTCCGAAGTCCGACACGATATTTTTTTGTCCGACAAGAGGGCCGAAAATCCGACAATGTCGGAAAAATCCGACACAGTGGAAGCACTGCCTACGACGTCGAGCTGGATACACCAACAAGAGCCAAAATACTAAAAGTGATCAAGACCCTGAAGAACCACAAAGCCCCAGGTGAAGATGGCCTCCTCTCGGAAGTCTACAAACAGTGCCCTAAGGTCACTTCTGAACAACTCCAGGGCATTCTCGAAGAAGTGTTGAGGATCAATTCGTTCCTGAAACATTGGAAGAAATAAGTCAGTCTCCCATTTTATAAGAAAGGAGATAAAACCAAATGCAAAAAATACCGCAGAATAAGTCTTATCGACAGTGTGGCCAAAATATTCGGGATCTTACTCTTGAACCACTTCAAAGGGTCAAGCGAGGGAAGAACCCGAGAAAATCAAGCCGGCTTTCGGCCAGGTAGAGGCTGTACTGATAATATCTTTGTTTTTCACCTCATTCTCCAGCAGTTTGAAAGGTACAATCTACCCCTGATCTTGATGTTCCTGGACTTCATTGCCGCCTTCGACTCTGTCACTCGTCAGAAACTTTGGAAGATCCTAGAGAATGATGGAATGCCGTTGAAGTTTGTTGAACTGATGAAGGCATACTATGACGCGTCAGTGAGCCGAGTTCGAGTCTATGGTGAAGAAACTGAAGAATTCCTGGTTGAGTTCGGAGTAAAACAAGGGTGTATCCTCTCTCCGACTCTGTTCAATTATTGCGTCGATTGGGTGCTTGAAAATGCACTGTCGTCCTATCCAGGAGTTCAGATCGGACAGAATCTGTCACTGACTGACCTCGATTATGCGGATGATGTTGGCCTCCTGTCAGAACCCGTAGAAGCTCCAAAACATGCTTGACAACGTGGTGGCCTGGGCAGACCTGATTGGCTTGAAAGTCAGCACAGAGAAAACGAATTTCATGGCTATTAACCACGACACAGGACCATTCACACTAACTGTCAATCAAGTTCAGCTGGAAAAAGTCAACTGTTTTACATACTTAGGCTCCCAAATATGTATTGACGGGTCCTCCGACGCTGATATCCAACAGAGAATACAGAAAGCGCAGACAGTCTTTGCCTCCCTTCGGAAACCCTTATGGAATCGCCGCGAAGTCAGTGTCCGAACGAAAGTTCGAATCTACATGGCACTAGTCCGCACCGTTCTCCTTTACGGATGCGAAACATGGTCGGTAAAAGGACAGCATGAGAATACGCTGAAGGTGTTTGAGTATACCTGTCTGCGAAGAATTCTCAGAATACAGCTGCGTGACCGTATCTCCAGCGCGGATCTACGTCGAATTTGCAATATTCAGAGAGATGTTGTGCTCACTATTAAAGAACGCCGTTTGAAATGGTTGGGCCATGTTTTACGGAAGCCGCCAGAATACTTGCCTCGCAAAATACTTCTAGTCGAGCCTATTAGCTCCTGGAAGAGACGCCAAGGAGGACAGAGGAAAAACTGGAGGAACCTGGCCAAATCAGACCTTGAACCTATCGGGGGATTCAGAAAGTTCGGACACAGATGGTCAACTCAGTGGCTTACTTTTGCAGAGCAGCTGGCAGAGGATCGCTCAACATGGTCCAATAAGGTCTCCAAGATCATCGATGCTGGGCGAGGTGGAAATGCCTGATTCCCGCCACAAGTAAGTAAGTCCCGCTCGTAATATTGGTGATTTCTGTTCCTTTGAAGTTTGAGTGGATTATTCATTTTTTATATATATTTTTTGATTTCATTCTTGCTTGTTTTAAAATCACCCTTTTCTCCCATTTGAAAAAAAAAATGCTGGAAAGCTTTTTTAAACCTGGCAAACAAAAACTTCTCAGTTTAGAAATAAGCATGAAAAGGTAATGAAATGAAGGGCTAGATAAAAGCTGTATCGGGAGTGGTGTCCATTGCATAGTGAATACAACGCCAAAGAACGTATTTTACTTAATTTTTTTGACTTTATATTTAATGAAATTTTTAATAAAACCATAAAAAAGGTTTAAGGTTTAAGAAGAGAGTAAAAACGGTTTAAGGAGACAGTAGCATCGTTCGTATAAGTCATAATTTGTGCCTTTTTGAAGTTCGAGTTGATTAATTATTTTTCTATTTCTTCTTAGATTTCATTTATGCTAGTTTTAATTTTTAAAGTCACCTTTTGCTTTTCTTTGAAAAAAAAATTTGTTGGAAAAATGTTTTTAAAACTAGTAAACAAAAACTTCTCAAAGTAAACATAAACGTAAAAAGGTAACGAAACATACGGTTATAAAAAGGTTGCATCGGGAAGCATCCATTACATAGCAAATATTACGGCAAGGTACAATAACAGACCTTTTTGTGCCGGCACATATACATTAGGTTTTTTAAAACCACAAAAAAGGTAAATAGCTGGCTAAAGTAAGGCATAAAATTTGAAAAAGAAGCGATTTAGTAAATTTTTCCTCTCAGTTTTAGTAAATTCTTCCAGGCCAGGGTGGCAACCCTGCTAACACAACAACTTACTGCTGCACCAAGGCTCCCGATGCCAACATACATGCGCATGCTCTTCCTCCATTCCAATAATTTTAAAGCCTCCTTCTTTACACCCTCAAAATACTTTATAATTTCCCTTAAATTCTTCCTTACGACCCCCTCTTATGCAATTCGGTGACGACCTGCTTTTCGTTTGACCCTAGACCTTTGGCCGAAAAGGATGGTCTGTGGCAACCTGGCATCCTTCATCCGAAGAACATGTCCTAGCCATCTAAACCTTTCTCTCTTTATAACCCTAGAAAGCATGGTAGAACCACACTCATCGTGCAATTTGCTGTTTGAAACACGGTCAGTCAGACGGGTACCCAAGACAATCTGTAAACAATTCCTTTCGAAAAAAAAATCTAATAAATCCTCCGTCTGTCAGAGCACCGTTAGTCAGAATCCCGTGCAAATGTTGTGTCGTTTACTAGGCTATAATTTTCTCAAGGGGCGTCACTCCTCAAGTAGGAATAGAGTTGACCGTAAGGTCCCAAGTCTTGCAGGTACCCCGAAAGGGTCGAGGCAGTCCTTTGCAGAGGCCTTTGTCCATAGACCTGGATCTTACGGCCTGCCACAGTTGTCCTCCTGCAGAGGATCCTCCCGCGATGGTGTTCTGCACCACCATGCAGTTTAACCCATTACTAGGAGAAGGTTTGTAACTCCTGGGACTTCTGGACAAACCAGTGGACCCTTTTGAGTGTACTTTTGAGTGGCCTTCTTCCTCTTCCGCCTGTATTTATGTCCCCGGGCGAGGGTGCCCTAGTTTCTGTTATGGAACCCCAGGGACAAGGTCCCCCCTTGGTTCGTGCCTCCTGTGGAGGAACCTTACTTATCTGTAGGGCATTTCCCTATCGCCACCTGGGGACACGCTGAATGGCCTGGGGGAGGCCAAGTAATATGTAGCCTAATTTATTTATTCACTTCAACATTAGCCTGTAAAACTAATATAAAATTAATGTCTAGCCTAATTTATTGATTCACTTCAACATTAGCTTGCAAACTTAATATAAAAATAATATCTAGCCTGATTTATTGACTCACTTCAACATTAGCTTGTAAAACTAATGTAAAATTAATGTCAAGCCTAATTGTTTGATTCACTTCAACATTAACTTGCAATACTAATGTAAAACTACTATCTAGTCTAATTTATTGTCAACATTAGCTTTTAAAACTAATGTAAAACTAATATCTGGCCTAATTTATTGATTCACTTCAACATTAGCTTGTAAAACTAATTTAAAATTAATGTCTAGCCTAATTTATTGTCAACATTAGCTTGTAAAACTAATGTAAAACTAATATTTAGCCTAATTTATTGATTCACTTCAACATTAGCTAGTAAAACTAATGTAAAATTATTGTCTAGCCTAATTTATTGATTCACTTCAACATTAGCTTGTTAAACTAATGTAAAATTACGTCTAGGCTAATTTATTGAATCACTTCAACATTTGCTTGCAAAACTAATGTAAAACTAATATCTATCCCAATTTAATGATTCACTTCAACATTAGCTTGTAAAACACAAATAGCGACGAAGACCACACTGCCTTTCCATCATAAACAAATAAGTAGAACAACAGGGAAATTTTATACAAGACAGTGGAACTTCCACTGTCTTGTATAAAAATTTCCCTGTTGTTCTACTTATTTGTTTATAGCTTGTAAAACTAATGTAAAATTAACGTCAAGCCTAATTGTTTGATTCACTTCAACATTAGCTTGCAAAACTAATGTAAAACTAATATCTAGCCTAATTTATTGTCAATATTAGCTTATAAAAGTTATGTAAAACTAATATCTAGCCTAATTTATTGATTCACTTCAACATTAGCTTGTAAAACTAATGTAAAATTAATGTCAAGCCTAATTTTTTGATTCACGTCAACATTAGCTTGCAAAACTAATGTAAAACTAATATCTAGCCTAATTTATTGTTAACATTAGCTTGTAAAACTATTATAAAACTAATATCTAGCCTAATTTATTGATTCACTTTAACATTAGCTCTTAAAACTAATGTAAAACTAATATCTATCCTAATTTATTGATTCACTTCAATATTAGCTTGTAAAACTAATGTAAAATTAATGTCAAGCCTAATTGTTTGATTCACTTCATCATTAGCTTGCAAAACTAATGTAAAACTAATATCTAGCCTAATTTATTGTCAACATTAGCTTGTAAAACTAATGTAAAAGTAATATCTAGCCTAATTTATTGATTCGCTTCAACATTAGCTTGTAAAACTAATTTAAAACTAATATCTAGCCTAATTTATTGATTCACTTCAACATTAGCTTGCAAAATTAATGTAAAAATAATATCTAGCCTAATTTATTAATTCACTTCAACATTAGCTTGTAAAACAAATGTAAAATTAATGTAAAGCCTAATTGTTTGATTCATTTCAGCATTAGCTTGCAAAACTTATGTAAAACTAATATCTAGCCTAATTTATTGTCAACATTAGCTTGTAAAACTAATGTAAAACTAATATCTAGCCTAATTTAGTAATTTACTTCAACATTATCTTGTCAATTTCCAACCGTCTAGGGCTAAACGGAAAGCAGGTCGTCCTCGTCTGGGGTGGGAGGACGTTATAAAGAAAGATTTAAAGGAAATGGTAACTTCATGGGCGGGTGTAAAAAGGGAGGGTTTAAATAGATCGGGATGGAGGAGGAGCGTGCGTAGCTGTGTTGGCCTAAGGCGGCTTGGTGCTGCGGTGAGTTGTTAGTAGTAGTAGTAGTGTCAGAGCACCAAGTTTCAGAATCAAACTTGGTCAATGTCATTGTCTGATTGCCCTCGTATACTTCTGATGCATAATTTAAGTGGTGTGGTAAAACTGTAATTTTTTTTTACTTTTTAGACCTTTGGTGACAAGTTACTTGGAGTGTTTTCATGGATAATGCCCGTCTGTGTTGCCATGGCAGCGTTTGGAGGATTGAGCGTCCACATAATGACCTCATCGAGGTAAGGCTTTTATTTTGTTGTACGATCTTATGATATGATATTCTTTCATACGCTTTGAGGTAACAAAGTGTAAGTAAAGAGCAACTCTTGCCAAATGTAACTGAAACTACTAAAAGAAAATTTTGACAACAATATAAATACCAGCGGATCTTATGAAAGTCAAACCACTAAATTCCGTGCAATTCTAGTGAAACTGAAACCACCAAATTTAGTATCACTGAAAACCCCAATGGCTGATATAGTGATAACGAATGTCGTGTGTTATTTGTTTCTTTTCCGAGAAATAATCTTATCGAATCACCTGTGATAAAATCTTAAAAGAGGAACCATTCAAACGGAAATTAAGTTTTCTGGTGCCTTTTTTAAGTAACCAAAGAGATCCTGCCAAGGAAGTCTTGATTTCAGCCATTATGTTCCTCAATGGAAACGTTTGACCTAAACTGGGCTGAAAAATCGTGAGAGATAATTTTGAGTTAGAGAGTCAGTTTAGAGCTGTTAAAAAAGCGTAAGTCATAGCCTAAGAGTTACAGATCGTACTAAATATATTTACCCATTCCTGAAATTTGTGAAGCAAAATGTAAACTTTAGCATAAACTGGGTCGAAATACTATCAAGCAAAGTTTCTGAGATAGCCAATTGGCTTTGAACTATCGAAATGTAACATAAACAGCACTCCAGTTTCAGACGCAATACTGCATATTCGTCCCTAAACATAAATGCTGTCCATACTCGTACTAAATGAACGTTTATGCAGCATTGCTATCTATCTTTTACAATTCGCACCAGCTATCGGATGAGGGTGCGGAAATTAGTGTATGCTGTCCAGAATGGAGGGGATGTCAGGAAAATCAAAGTGTATTTTTAAGGTCAAAATATTTTGTTGCTTTTGCACAAGAAGCCCATAAGATTAAAATGGAGTGTGAATTTACCCCTACCATCCTATTGTTTTCAAGAATTTACTCAGGCTAAAGGTAAGACATAGATGGTAAGGGAAAATACTTCCACTCTTATTTTGGAAGTATTTACAGTGAAGAATAAAAGGTCACATTTTAATGCTTACCTGAAAAATGGGGGAGGGGGCATCTTCTAGGAGTATAATTTGTTCAATGAATATAACATCTTCAAAATTCAGGCATTAAGACCTAAAATATACAAAATGAAGGTTTACTGTAGACAGTTTATTTGATTACACTAAAGGCTGGCTAATTTGTTTTGTATAGTTACACATAAGCTACTATGAAAGGTCCACTGGACCTTATTTTGAGGGGAGAGAGGGATGCATATAGCTTCGAAAGTACATTTACTGGCCCATTTCAGAGGTTTCATAAGAAGTCCTTATGATAAACATTCAGCGAAGGAATTAGTCCTGCTCACTTCGGAAACAGATCCAGAGGGGATTGGTAGTGGTAAAGTCTATCACTCTCTCATCCGAACATTAGTATTATCTCATATCGTTTTTACACGGGGCTTTTAACATAATATCATCTAGATCCTTAAAACTGTTACACCCAATATCCTATTTATTGCTTTATATAAAATTGTCAAAAACATAATACATTATGCTCTTAGGCTATACATTGTCTGTTCCATTTAAAATATGGATATTCTCCCCATTAAGTTAAGTCTGGATCCACGTCTGTGTAACCTCTCTTCGTAGGATAAAACATATTAACCAATAAAAAATGTAATCAGGCAATTAAAGCTACAGATCTTCATAAAGGCTCCAAGGCCTGAAAAGTTAGGGAAGATGCATTTTAAACAATAACCGAAAAATTATTAAGAAAGAACAGAGAGAGAGAGAGAGAGAGAGAGAGAGAGAGAGAGAGAGAGAGAGAGAGAGAGAGAGAGAGAGAGAGAGAGAGAGAGAGAGAGAGAGAGAGAGAGAGAGAGAGAGAGAGAGAGAGAGAGAGAGAGAGAGAGAGAGAGAGAGAGAGAGAGAGAGAGAGAGAGAGAGAGAGAGAGAGAGAGAGAGAGAGAGAGAGAGAGAGAGAGAGAGAGAGAGAGAGAGAGAGAGAGAGAGAGAGAGAGAGAGAGAGAGAGAGAGAGAGAGAGAGAGAGAGAGAGAGAGAGAGAGAGAGAGAGAGAGAGAGAGAGAGAGAGAGAGAGAGAGAGAGAGAGAGAGAGAGAGAGAGAGAGAGAGAGAGAGAGAGAGAGAGAGAGAGAGAGAGAGAGAGAGAGAGAGAGAGAGAGAGAGAGAGAGAGAGAGAGAGAGAGAGAGAGAGAGAGAGAGAGAGAGAGAGAGAGAGAGAGAGAGAGAGAGAGAGAGAGAGAGAGAGAGAGAGAGAGAGAGAGAGAGAGAGAGAGAGAGAGAGAGAGAGAGAGAGAGAGAGAGAGAGAGAGAGAGAGAGAGAGAGAGAGAGAGAGAGAGAGAGAGAGAGAGAGAGAGAGAGAGAGAGAGAGAGAGAGAGAGAGAGAGAGAGAGAGAGAGAGAGAGAGAAAGAGAGTGTTTTTAGGCAGATCTGTTTTAACAAGAACCAATCTCATTACTCTTAAAGATTTTAACCAGACATTTAAAATCAAGAATAAGATAAAAAATTAAAGGCAGTAGAAAACTTCTGATGAATAGATTTAATACTACGGGATGGGAATCACAACAGATTATTCTTTCGTCCTGCAGGCCGACACTACTACTACTACTAACAACTCATCACAGCACCAAGCCGCCTGAGGCCAACACAGCTACGCATGCTCCTCCTCCACCCCAATCTGTTCAAAGCCTCCCTTTTTACACCCGCCCACGAAGTTCCCATTTCCTTTAAATCTGTCTTTATGACGTCCTCCCACCCCAGACGGGGACGACCTGCTTTCCGTTTAGCCCTAGATGGTTGGCCGAAAAGAACAATCTTCGGCAATCTGTCATCCTTCATCCGCACAACATGCCCTAACCACCTCAACCTTTCTTTCATTATAGCCCTAGAAAGCGGTATTGAACCACATTTTTCGTACAGCCTATTTTTTGAAATACGGTCAGTCAGCCGGGTACCCAGAACAATCCGTAAGCAATTTCTCTAGAAAACATCTAGCAAATCTTCATCCACTTTTCAGAGCGTCCATGCTTCAGTGCCATATTTGACCACTGTCATCACTCTAGCTTCTAATATTCTATTCTTGGTTTGCCGACTTTTTTTCCCATTCTTCCAGACTCTTTTTTAACTGGGAAAAAAACACCCTGAGCCTTGGCTATTCTATATTCAGTATTTTCACTGTTCCCACTATCACTACTAACGATGCTACTAAGATAAATAAAGCTTCCACCCTGCTCAATGTTTTCATTACCAAGTGTCAACTTTTCATCTTTACTTATTCCTAGCCTTAGTGACTTAGTCTTCCTAACATTAATTTTCAAACCAATACTAGCACCCTGAACTCGCAAAACCTCTAAAACTTCATTCATTTTGCTCACACTTTCATCTAGGATGCTTAAATCATCAGCATAATACAAGTCCAGGAGACTCTTTCCTCCCCATTTTGATTCCGTGGTCTCCCATTGCCTTTCCTGTGCTTCTTAAAACAAAGTCCATCTAAATAATCCATATAAAGGGGGATAGAACACAACCTTGCTTAACTCCTGATTTAATACAAAACCAGCCGCTAACTTCATTTTCTACCTTAACCGCAGCAGTGTTATTCTCGTACATAAGACTAATTACTTTAATGTATTTGTCTGGTTTACCATACAAGGATAAAACCTTTACTAAAGCTCCTCTATCAACAGAATCGAACGCTTGCTCATAATCTATAAAACTGAGGACCAAAGGTGGTTGAAAACTTAGGCACTTCTCAATTATTAACCTAAGAGTGAAAATTTGGTCAACACATCCTCTACCTTTTCTAAAACCGCACTGCTCTTCCCTTAAAACTTTTTTTATGGCATCTCTCAGTCTAAAAAGTATCATATTACTAAGCAATTTGCTACCTACAGAGACCAGACTAATGCCTCAATAATTACCAGACTCACTTCTATCACCTTTCTTATAAATTGGCTTAAGTAAAGTTTTCCTAAAATCGTAAGGTCCTTCCCCTTTTTCAAAAATCATATTCATAATCTTCAATAACTTATTTCTAACCTCAGAGCCACCATATTTAAGAAACTCATTTACTACCCTATCAGCACCTGGAGCCTTATTATTCTTTAATCCTTTTAGTACTGTTTCTAATTCCTCCTCACAAAAAAAATTCTTACTTCACATCCAAGGTATCACAAACTATTTCATTTTCCTATATATTTTTTACTGCAACTCTATCTCGGTTAAGCAAATTATCAAAATGTTCGGCCCATCTCGCTTTAGCTTTTTCCTTATCGCTAATTGCCACCCCATTCGTATCTTTAACTGGGACAAGTCCGGATTGACTACTACCTCTCAATTTGTTAACGTGCCAGTACAATATTTTACTATTATGCCCTCTAGCTGCATCTTCTAAATCCTCGGCAATTTTATCCATGGCCTCCACTTCACACCTCCTTAATTCATATTTCAATGCTTTCACCACTTTCTTTACATTTCTTTTTTTTTCATGCGATCTATCACTCAGATAATTCTTGTACAAGTTCTTTCTCCTTTCTATTAAACATAAAGCTTTTTCACTAATATTCTTAGCTGCAGTTCTAGCTTTCTTCCCTAAGGCACCTTCAGCAACTTAACAAATTATTTTTTTAAACTTATTCCCACCATCTTCCACATTATCAAATTTTATACTCTCAAGTTTAGTACTCAACGATTACTGGAAAGTGTCTCTCAAATTCTTATCCTGGAGTCTACTAACATCATAACTTCCCGGGAGGTAATTACCCTTCCGATATTTCAGCTTTAAATTAACCCTTGACAATACTAGATGGTGATCTTTACTTTTAACATCAATAACAGCACTCCTATATACCCTAGTAGCTTGTATTGACCCTCCCAGTCTTCGGTTTACTATAACATAATCAATAAGGTTTGCTGTTTTACCATCACTTGAATACCATGTTAACTTATGAGCCATTTTATGACCAAACACCGTGTTGGTTATAACTAGATTGTTATACCTACAAAATTGCAAAAGTCTGTATCCATTACTGTTTTCTTTTCCTACACCAACTTTACCTAAGCTGGGATACCATCTATCCTTATTTCTACCAACCTGGGCGTTAAAATATACCAGCAATAACATAATATTTCTACATGGGACCCTGCCTATTTGCTCCTGTAACTGTAAGTAAAATTCATCTGAGTCACTAGTATCTCCGTCAGTCGGTTCTACAGGGCCGTATACTAATATAACTAATACTCTACACTTTTTAGTTATGAAATGAACAATTAGTTTTCTAGCATTAATCCCTTGCCTTAAAGACTTAGCGATTTCCTTAGTCATCATGAGATCTTATCCCTGTCTCTATAACCCATCCTTCCTACCTGAGTAAACAAATTCTATATCACCTAATTTTATACTTCTACCCCTGGGATATGAGTTTCTAAAACTACTAATAAGTCCAGTTCCAATCGTCTGAATTCTTCAGTCAAAATGCCGATACGATAGTCATTTTTCAACGTCGTAACATTCCAAGTTCCAACTTTCATGTTCTTTAAATCATTGAAATTTGTTTCGCCTCAGGAAAAGCAATGATCCCGGATACCAGTGCAGGACGGGGATCACATATCTTCTCAAGTCTACACCGAAGTGCTTAAGCCGGCTTAGGACCAGACAGCAAGAAGCCCCTGTGACCTCCAGTTGAATGGAGGGTTTGTGCAATCCTGGACCCCTCTTAGTAACAAAATGGTTCTCAGCACTTGGCGATGTTCTTCCATCAAAAAGAGTCAAAATTCTGCACAGACAATCTCAAGCCTATAACCTCCGACTCATTTTATATTCATACCTACAAATATTATGATACTACGGGGAGGCAACCCGTAAAAGATAAATTAGCTAGGAAGAGGTTTTTCAGCCCAAAGACGCCCATCAAAACATACCAATCCCAGAAGAATTGTCCATTAATCAGGATCCCATGCGAGTGCTGTGTCGTTTACTAGGCTATAGTTTCATCGACGGGCACCACTCCTCAAGCGGGAATAAAGTTGATCGAAAGGTCCCCAGTCTTGCAGGTACCCCAAAATGGTCGAGGCAGCCCTTTGCAGAGGCCGCTGTCCATAGATCTGGATCTTACGCCCTGCCGCAGTTGTCCTCCTATAGAAGATCTTCCCGCGATGGTGTACTGCATCACCATGCAATTTAGCCCATTACTGGGGGAAAGTTTGCAACTCATGAAACTTGTTGATACACCGGTGGGCCCTATTGAGTGTACATTTAAGGGTCCTTCGTCCTCTTCCGCCTGTCTTTATGACCCCGGGCGAGAGTGCCCCAAATTCTATTATGAACATCCTGGGACAAGGTCCCCCCCTGGTCCATGCCTTCTATGGAGGTACCCTACATATCTGTAGAGCGTTCCCCTATCGCCACCTGGGGACACGCTGAATGGCCAGGGGGAGGCCAGATAAACGGATCACTTTTGTTTTGCAAAGGCCATAACTCAGTGGCATATTTAACCTACTACTTATAAATATACATAAATCACTGACTAGGCCTATATAAGTTATATACAGAAATATATAACTCAGTGACATATTTAACCTACTACTTATAAATATGTGTAACTCACAGACTAGGCCTATATAAGTTATATACAGAAATATATAACTGAGTGACAGATTTATCCTACTACTTATAAATATGTGTAACTCACTGACTAGGCATATAAGTTATATACAGAAATATATAACTCAGTGACATATTTAGCATACTACTTAAATATTTAGCCTACTTAGCCTACTGACATATTTAGCATATTTAGCCTACTGACATATTTAGCCTATAACTGTCGCATGTAATATTAGCAAGTTATTTCAGTATATTTTATTACCTCATGTTATTGATTTAGTTAACTATGATGCAAATCAGTTTGGGTTTAAATAACGAATTGGTTGCGAGCATGTGCATCGAGCCCTTTCAGTTCTTTTAAGAGATGCTACCGTTAAGAGACAAGTTCTGCATATATGTGCACTTGATGTGTCCAAAGCGTTCGGCAGTGTCGTTCATTCAAGGCCCTGTACTCTTACTTTGGATACGCCGACAATCGGCTATTTATTAGTCGGTCGAAAGTTGAGTTAGCAAAGTAGAGTGTTAATAAGGTCCGTTCTTCTCTTGAAAAATTGATTTATCCCCAAATAATTGCCAAATGTGAATATTTGTCTTTTAATGATAGGTTTGGTACGGGATATTTAAATTGCCGTCTTTTTCTTATTCCCCGTGCTTCTAGTCTCAGGTGGCTTGGGATTTCGGTACGTGATTCAGTTTCAACTCTACAGCGAAAACTGTATCTGATATTAAAGAAAAATTAAAAACGGGTTATGCTAAGATAGTTGCTAATCGTGGTCGTTATAATAGGGGCGGTCTCGCGAAATTTTACTCGACTTTTTGTGATCATGCTGTACTTCTTGTGTCTGGATATTACCCTCTGTTTCGAGAAAGTGATCTGAATCTAATCCACATTCCTTATTCCCGGTGCTGCGAATATCCCCTTTATTTGCCACGTTCCTACCCTAAAAGAAAAATAATCGCTCAGTTTGGTGCTACTGACATTATGCGTATTCTGCACCATCATCAACAAGTAATTACTTTTGATGCGTGCTTAAGGCTGGGCCCTCATCATCGCCTCATCCGGTTGTTTGGTGCTGTTTGATATTCTTGTTTAGTTATTTGTCATTTTTGTAGTGAATTTTTTCTTTCTTTCTTTTCTTTATTACTCCACTATTTGTCCATTGTAAGTGGGTTATAAATTAAATAATAATAATAATAATAATATTAATTCAAGCTGGATATATCTATCTCATGGAAAAAACAGGAGAAATTAAATGTTTTTTTTTACCTTTTTTTTACTTTTTACCTTAATCGGTGATTCTTTTTTTCTTTCTTTCTTTTCTTTATTGCTCCACTATTTTTCCATTGTAAGTGGGTTATAAATAAAATATTAATAATAATAATAATAATAATTCAAGCTGGATATATCTATGTCTTGGAGAAAACAGGAGAAATTAAATGTTTTTTTTACCTTTTTTTACTTTTCTCCTTAATCGGTGATTTTTTTTTCTTTCTCTCTTTTCTTTATTACTCCACTATTTTTCCATTGTAAGTGGGTTATAAATAAAATAGTATTAATAATAATAATAATTCAAGCTGGATATATCTATCTCTTGGAAAAAACAGGAGAAATTAAATGGTTTTTCCAAGATTTCCGAGAAAGCAGGTGCCATCTTTTAGTTTTCTGTCGTTTATTCGTATCTTCCATTAAAGCCATACAAGTTATGGCAAGACCGCCCAATCAATTCTGAATAGTTTGGCCTCGCAAACTTAAGCAGCTTATAATGGAAAATATAGTCACTCTTTAGGTATCAAAGAGCCTTAATCGGCGAACAAGTAAAATGAACTAGTAAAAAAAAAAAAAAAAAAGGAGAAAATATCTTGACAAATGCGAGATAAAAAAGAGACTAGAGAGAAAATTCGTTTAGAGCCATAATTTTGGAAAAGATTTTTAATGCGAATGACGTGACATTTAAATGCATTTAAAGACATATCTATGAGTATGACGCTTTTGGTATCTTTGATACATGTGAAACTATGCAAGATAACGAATGAACCCAAAGAGCTAAAGCAAAAGGCATGGGAAAAAATGTCTGAGGTAATGATGAACGAAAATGAAGCTCAACGAAATCTATTGTTAGAAGACATGTGACAACGAACAAAAGAACGAATCCTAAATGGAAATGATGCAGAACCAAATCTGCGGCTAGAAGACAAGCGACTTCGAGAATCACATCGAATCACAAAAAATGACACGTGATGAAATCTGCGGTTAAAAGAGAAGCAATAGTGAGAATGACAATGAATCACAAACGGAAATAATACACAACAAAACGTACGCTGAGAAGACTTGCGACAACGAGCATCACAACAAATGGGAAACGGAAATGATACACAACGAAAACTGCGGTTGGATGAAAAGTGACAGGGAGAAACGAATAGCAAACGAAAATGATTCGCAAAAATATGCAGTTAGAAGACATGCGACAATGAGTATGATCAATCAAATCGGAAGCATTCACAAAGTAACCAAAATTATAACGGAAAGAAGGCATGAGCTTCAGAACGTATCGCACACGAAAATAATGTGCAACAAAATTGGCGCTTTGAAGACTTGCGAAAACGAGAATCACAACGAATTACCAACAATAATGATGGACAACAAAAATCTGCGGCTAGAAGACATGCGACAACGAGCAAGATGAATCGCATGGGAAGTTTTTGCAAATAAATCAAAATTACAATTGAATGAAGGAGCACGCTATTTCAGGGTAGCTCAAAAAAGAAATAAGTAAAACTAATGCTGAGATTGTCGATCACCTCCCAGAAGAATTCACATCCTACAAAAGTTATGTTATTTTGAATGATAAACTGGAAGGAGGAATTGAATTCGTGCCAGAATTTCTTAATTCAACTGAAATTGCTGATTTGCCAGCTCATGACATAAAATTAAGGAATAACACAATAATTATGCCAATGCGTCAGAGAATCACATATATTCAAGCTTGCCACATCTAATACTCTATCAAGTACTAAGGTATTGTGCTAAGATGTCCTCTAGTGCGCATATAACATCGAGGAAATCACAAAAATTGCCTCCACCCCCCAAATCTCCAAGCCCGTATATATTATTTGTTTCAAAATGTACCATTTTTGCATCTTTGTGAAAACAATTTCAAAATCCTTGTCCATTTCAAACATCTTCGAGAGTGGGCATCTCTGGAATAGGTTCAAAGCCTAATTTTTCCTAAGAAGAATGTTAGACAGACCCCTCGAAACATTGATTTTTTATATTAAAAAGACCTACCCATAAAAGACCTACGACAAGAAACCTATAAATTCTACTCACACTGTTAGTAGCATGGTAGCTTGACAAGATTAACTAAGATTCAACTAAGAGTCTCTTGACTCTTATTTGTGTCTTCAAATTGTTCTCTTAAATTGCATTATTGATCGTTTACAAGTTTCTTTTTTAAAGGTTGTGTTTTGTTGGAGCACGAGAGGGCCATTTCCCGGAAATGCTAGCACTAATTAACATGAAAAAATACACACCAGTTCCATCATTAGTGTTTTTGGTAAGTAACCAGATTTTTTCTTCGCTGAACAACATTTTGTTAAATACCTTTAATTAAAATTTTCTTTATTGCCTTTGAAATTTTTATCCATATTAATAGATGTGGGTTAAATTCCTTCGAATTCTTTCTGTTAGAGAAGAAATCATTATTGTGGAAACAACAACACTCTCAGAAATTTCTTAATTAATTTCATGAATCTAAAAGATAATGCATAGCTGGGATTACATACCAGTCGTGCATTATTCTTCGAAATAGAAGAACCTATTAATTGTTTAGCTGAAAGATAGAATTCAGCATAATTATCACTGAATTCTATCTTTATGAATTCACTGAATTCTTTTCTTTGTAACTGACTCATTTCATCATTAAACAAAACTCAGCTTCGTAGAGGCAATGTTTGTGAGGACAAATAGTATACAACAACGGGGGAGGGGAAATCCACACATCTTAAGCCCCATAGAAATATCTTTAAACTGTACAGTGTAACTTATACATTAAATACAAGTTCACTTGAAGCCTCCCATACAAATATCTTTGAACTATTCCATGTCACCTGCATTTAGAGGGAAAAATGTACAGTTAATTTTAATTTCGAGACTCTAAACCTCGAAAAGATGATTCTCATAATTATCTTAAGTGTTTGCATTCTCTCCAGAGATAAGTTTTGATTACACTACTCACCTCTAGTAGTTTTCCTATTAAGTCTTGTATTAACATAACATAGATTTTTTTTTTTCTGTCAATTCTCTGAGAAAAAAATCAGCTAAAAAAAAGGAAAAAACAGTGTTTCCTTGTCGTAGTTCTGCCTTTATATAATCTTGAAGATGACACGCCATTAAACGATTTTATTATCTGATCATCTTTATCATCTAATCAGAATGATCGAAAGTTAAACTAATTTAGTTCATGCATGGAGCATGGGCATAAACTTCCCATTGTGAAGGATTTTTTTTTTACCAAAGATGACCAGACATAAAGGGGAATAATAATTCAAATTTCAAACAAACAGAAATAACCATGAATCAATAAATGAGACCAACACGAACAAAAATTGCAACGGATAATGAATTCAAACTTAAAATTAAGAGAAGTTGCAACAACCAGGAGAAGGATTAGGGCCCTTAAGCCTACTAAAGACCAGAGACTCATTTGTGCTTTGCTGAAAAAATTTTTATTTTCAGCAGTGTGTTTTATTCACCATAATAAAAAAAAGCACTGCCTAAGTAAAGAAGGATGTTGGCAAAATGTATTATTATTATTTGTTTGAGGGGGGGGTTTAGACCAGGGCACTTTGTATCAAAGGAATTGCCGTAGAAACTTCAAAAAGGGCTCATTCCATTGGACATTGGAAGGGCGAGTGCCCTTTTTAATAGTCGAAAGGGATTGGAGGGCAACTAACCCCCCTCCCAGCCCCACCCTTTCCCCCAATACAGACAATCAAAATTAGGAGATAGCCATTTTGTTCAACGTAGTTGAAAGGTCCGAAAACTATGTATTTAATGGTTGTGTCCTTGAGGCATAAAAGGTTTTTATAGAAAGTGTTGTAGTAGAAGCTTCAAAAGGGCTTATTCGACTGGAAATTGAATCCTCCGTACAACAGAAACATTCTCTGAAAATTTCACATTCATACCTTCATAGGTTGCGAATTTTGAGCTAGCCAGAAGACACTGTGTGTAGTCATTTAATACTGCTTCTACGCTTACTGTAATTAAATAAAAATAACAAGTTTTTTAAACTGAAAGTAAGGAGCGACATTAAAATTTAAAACGAACAGAAATTATACCGTATATAAAAAGGGCTGTCCCCTCCTCAACGCCTCGCTCTTTACGCTAAAGTTTTTTATTGTTTTAAAAAATAAAGTTGTGAGACAGAGTCAAACTTTAGCGTAAAGAGCGAGGCGTTGAGGAGGGGACAGCCCTCTCATATACAGAATAATTTCTGTTCAGTTTTAACTCTAAAGGCACTTCTTACTTTCAGTTGAAAAAACATGTTTTTTTTTATTTAATTTCTGATCTTTCTTTAGTTAATTAAGCTTTGATTTTGTTTCGACGTCACTTAATAAGTAAACAAAATTTTAATAAAATTTTTACTTTTCTTTTTCTAAATTGATGTCTCTAAATTTTGTTCTGACGTAATTAACAAATTAACTTAAGTAACGAACTTCTATATTCGTATATTTTTCTTCTGGCAAAAAACACAAAGTTGCAGATTTTTGCAGATATGAGCTTGAAACCTATGTTATAGGGTTTTCTGATACGCTGAATCTGACGGAGTGATTTTCATTAAAAATTTTCACTTTTAGAGGATGTTTCCCCCCTCTTTAAAAAATCAGGTGAGTTTTCTGAGGCTCGTAGCCTTTGATGAGTAATACTAAACTTAATAAAATTCATATATTTAGAATCAGCATTATAAGCCCATTATTTTGATACATTTATTTACATAAAAGTTCCGTTTTTAAATGTTTCGCTTACTATTGAACCGTATCGATTGTTTTTTTTATTGTTTTTTTTTATTACGAATATATTATTACGCATGTGATGCGGTTCTCCCCTTAGTCAATACCACGCTCTTTACGTTAAAAGTTCAAAAAATTTTTGATTAATACACCCCTGAAGCACCAAGGCCTTTTAGTTATAATAGATAGCTCTTTTGAAAGCACTAAAAAAACAAAACTGTAGCGTAAAGAGCGAAGTATTGACTTGGGGGAGAACCCCCTCATATACGTAATAATTTCTCTTCGTTTTAAGTTCTAATGTTGCTTCTTACTTTCAGTTGAAAGAACTTGTTTTTTTAAAATTTAATTTCTGATCGTTTTTTAAATAATGCTTGGAAATCCGGCGCCCCCTTCATAGAAATGTCCCTTACCCCAAAGAAACATCTTCCACGGAAAGATTCTCCCGAGTAACCCCCTCCTCCATCCCCCCCCCCCCCCCCACCAGAAAAAAATACTTCCTGAAAATGTCTGTATACTTACCAATAACCAATACTATATGTAAGCAATGGGCAAAGTTCATAACTTGCAGCCCTTCCCCAGGGAACAGTGGGGGATTAAGTCATCTTAAAAGACAAATTTATTAGATTTTCGACTATGCTAAACACAATGGCTATCTCAAAATTTTAATTGGGTGACTTTGAGAAAAAAATGAGCGTGGGAGGGGGCCTAGTTGCCCTCCATTTTTTTTGGTCACTTAAAACGGGCACTAGAACTTTTAATTTCCGTTCCAATGAGCCCTCTTACGATATTCTAGGACCACTGGGTCAATACGATTACCCCTGGGGAAAAGAAAAAAAACAACAACAAATAAACACGCACCCGTGATCTTTCTTCTGGCAAAAAATGCAAAATTCCACATTTTTGTAAATAGGAGCTTGAAACCTCTACAGTAGGTTTCTCTGATACGCTGAATATGATGGTGTGAATTTCATTAAGGTTCTATCACTTTTAGGGGGTCTTTTCCCCTTTTTTCGAAAATCAGACAAATATTCTCTGGTGCGTAACTTCCGATGGGTAAGACTAAACTTGATGAAACTTATTTATTTGAAATCAGTATTAAAATCTGATTCTTTTGATGTATCTATTGGTACCAAAATTCCGTTTTTTAGAGTTTCGGTTACCATTGAGCCGGGTCGCTCCTTACTTACAGTTCGTTACCACGAACTGTTTGACTAACGAGATAAATGTCATTAAGTTGAAACTTTTAGGGAAAGTTTAGGAGGAGTTTCAATTAAACGAAAAACCTATGTGCATGCAGGTATTAAAAGGGCATATAAGCAATATAGGACATAGGCAGCGATGCTCTATCATAGCTAGTAGCATCATTGATATTTTGAAGAAGCTAATTTGGTTGAACATTAAAAATTCAAGTGCCCTCAAAATTGATTGGAGGGCAATCAGCCCTCCTCTTTAGCTCATAATTTTCCAGACACTTCCGGTCAAAATTTTAAGACAGCCATTTTGTTCAGCATAACTGAATGGTCTAGTTACTATATCCCTAGGGTTATTGGGTGGGTGATTCCCACACAGTTATGTAGTTTGCCCATTATACCTAACAACTAAATGTTGCTTTAAAATTAAATCAAAACACACTGTTTGTATGCTGGTTGCCAATAAGACATCTCGAATTCTTTTAGATGTTTTCACTTTTATAACTTTGAGAAATCCAAAATTAATTAAGATTTTAAAGAATAAATATCAACAAATGTATATTAAACTGACAATGCAGATTTTTTTTCCTTTTAGAAAGCTTAGGGGTTCCGAACCCTACTCATGTTAATGTTTGCCTGTTTTGAGTTTGGCTCAGTTATTTATCTTAATTTCTGTTCGTTTTGGGTTTCATTTATTTATTCATACTAGTTTATTTTAGTTGTATGCTTGGTAAATTATTTGTTTTTTTCTGTTCATTTTCGGTTTAGTGGAGTTCTTTACTTTTTTTTGTAAAAGATATTTAGTAGAAATTTTTTAATTAATCGCTATAATAACCAACATTGCTAAAAACGAGTTGGTAATAGTTGACCGACTGTTGAATATATAATGATATTTATGCCTGGGAGACTCAGCAATTTTGGATTTGTTAACTTTATAAAGAGAAAACGCTCAAAATATATTATTTTTTTACTAGGGGAAAAATGATAAGGAGCATTGACCAGGATTTCTGTTCGTTTTACTTCCCCCTACATAGGGAAAATATTTTTTTTTAAGAGCCTCATCTGTAAATTGTGCATCCTAATGGTTTCCAATTTTTTCTTGGATTTTTAATACTGTTCACATAGTGTTTTATGCACTTCGAATTTGCCCTACCTCCTGGACGAGCAAATTTCTGCGAAAATTGTGCTGTAAATAAACATATAGCTGTCTTGCTGTAAATAAATATTGTATATACTTTACAATCAAGACGGTCTTGCAAATCTAGCTATTGAAGAGATGAAAAGTAATTCTGTGGGCTCAGGTGACTCCGCCTTCTAAAAGCAGACGACTCCATATCAGACACTTGACGTCTTTAAAGATTGGGTTCTCCAGGATTAAGGGAAATTTCGCTCTTTTTCTTCTCCAGGCCCAACCGACCATTGGAAATTTAATGATTGAATAGTTTTTTAATTTGAGGAGGAAGCCCAAGAAAAAAAAAATTAAATTCCGAAACGATCTTCAGTGAAACCTAATTGCATGAAAATTCCTTTTTACGCTAGACGATTTCGCTGGATTTATCAACTCTTCTGTACAACATCAGAGTCTTTAGGGGTAATTTTTTTTTTAATTCTGGTTAATTTTAATTATTATATTATGAGGTGAGTAGAATCCTCTGAGAAATGTATAAATAATACCCACGTAAGACGTGCTGAAAATGAAATACGGGAGTATACGACTTGACAAGATGAGATAATGAGGATCGAGGAAGGACTACTTGCCTTACTACCTGAGATTGTTTCTTTGCCTATATCTAGCCATCTAGGGCATCACCAAGGAGTTTCCAATCTTCTGGGTAACCTATTAATCCCAGCACATCTTCTCAGTCCAGTTATAGAAACATGTTAAAAGTACGGAGCTCTGACTGGTATCTGCAGTGTAAACCTCTCCTCCTCGATCCTGCAGGTTTTCAGTTGAAGATAGCCTTGAGATTTCTAAGATCCCCTATCCACACATCCAGATCTGGATATTGCTAACGATGTTGGCGGGTGATAATTGTTACAAGAAACTGATTTATTGTTTTTTGTATCCCGACATGTAAGGTCGATCCGCCAGTAGAGATGGGGGTCCGACTCCCATGTGGCACCCCTGCTGCCACCTACAACTTTTTTTAACACCATATCTGGGCACGAGAACCACGTGGTTTATGGTTTTTTGTCACTGAGAATTTGAAAAACAGGAATTTTGTCAAAGTTATGGATGTTGTAATGGATGGATATGTGTGTTGTTCGATTTATTTGATGTTTTTCATGGATGTTTAATGGTTTTTGTCAGTGAGAATTTGAAAAACAGGAACTTTGTCACATTTATGGATGTCAACAGCAATTCATGTCTGTTTTATGGTTGTGTCAGTGAGAATTTGAAAAACAGGGTGACAGGACCACGTGGGTTATGGTTTTCTCCCGGAGAATGAAAAAAAATGAAATTTCTCACGTGGAAAAACAGGAACTTTCTCACTTGGAAAACCATAAACCACGTGGTCCTGTCACGAGTAGCACCTGTGAACTTGATTTACATAATGTTCGCTGAGAGCGTGCACTTACAACAACAACAACATCAGCCTTGGAACACCTGTGCTGTCGACCTCAATTCACCTATCGTGAATCAATAATTCCCCTTAGAAACAACAAATTAATTTCCCCTTTCTTGACAGATCAATCAATCAATGACATCATCTGTCAGACTTTAAAAATTTTCGCCTAGAAACATTTCTCCAGGAATAGATCCAAATCATTAATGTCTTTGCCTCGGGAACAGTTCTACTGGTCGAACTCCAAAGGAGATTAATAACCAAAGGCCATGGGAACAATTAGGCAAGAAACATCTTAGCGATGAATTGTTTTAGCGCGCGAAAAGGTTTCCTATTAATTTGAAATGCGTTAGCGTAGAGATGCCAATAACAAAGGAACACGCTGAATTTGTGTTTAGGGATTATTTGGGCGGAACCGTTTTAGACAGGTTATGGAACTATTTCGGCGAAACAGATAGAGACATTTTAAAAGAAGATTTTTGAAGAGATTTTCGAAGAGAATTTAATGGTGAAACTCTGTGGTCGTTATAATACACAAGTTTCATTTGAACAGTGTTGTGAGGTCCTCTAACCCAACCCAAAGGGTTCCAATCCTCCTACCCAACCCCGAAGGAAGCCCCCGGTCCTCAAAGGCCTCCCAAAGCTCCCAAAGGATCACTGGCGCCCCCAAAGGCCCACCCAGACCCCCAAAGGCCATCCCCGGGCCCCACAAAGGAATTATTTACTGACCTTCAGTTGTTGTGATTTTAAAAGTTCTGCTTTTGTTTTCTAAAATCATCGCCTAAAATGCCTCAAACTGTTTCACCCAAAGAGACACATACAGAGACAAACACACAGAGAGACACACACAGAGACAAACACACAGAGACACACACACAGAGAAAAACAAACAGATACACAATCACACAGACACACACACAGAGACACACACACAGACACAAACAAACACAGACAAACACACACAGACACATAAACACAGACACACAAACAGACACTCACACAAACAGACACACACACAGACACACACAAGCACACAGAAAAACACAGAGACACATAGAGACACAGACAAACACACAGAGACAGACACACAGAGACAGAAACACACACAGACACACACACAAAGAGACACACACACAGAGACACAGACACAGAGACACACACACAGAGACACACACACAGAGACACACACACAGAGACACACATACAGAGACACACACACACACAGAGACACACACAGAGACACACACACAGAGACACACACAAACAGAGACACACACACACAGACACACACACACACAGACACACACACAGACAAACAGACAGAGACAAACACACACAGAGAGACACAGACAAGCAGACACACACACAGACAGACTCACACACAGATAAAAACACAAACACCAAAACATCCATACAGAAACACACAGACACACACACACACACACAGAGACCCACACAGACACACACACAGAGACACACACACAGAGACACACACACAGACACAGAGACACACACACACACACACACACAAACATAGACACACACACATAGACACACACACATAGACACACACAAATATAAAAAAAACAGAGACACACACTCACACACACACACAGAGAGAGACACACACAGAGAGACACACACACAGAGACACACACACACAGAGACACACACACACAGACACACACACACAGACAC